>NC_089229.1:100530384-100751788 GCF_963924675.1 Phocoena phocoena
GGGGACTTCAGAGATCCATCAGCAAGGGTGGGCAGGAGTGACCAAAGCTGAGGGCACAAGAGAAGACACCCAAGCTTTTGGCCCGGGGGAGTCAGGAAAGGCAGGCAGGTCAGCAAGATAGAGCGTTTTAGGGGAGAGTGTGACAATTCATGCAAAGGTTAGTTTTTTTGGTTTTTTTTTTTTTTTTATGTGGTATGCGGGCCCCTCACTGTCGTGGCCTCTCCCATTGCGGAGCACAGGCTCCGGACGCGCAGGCTCAGCGGCCATGGCTCACGGGCCCAGCCGCTCCGCGGCATGTGGGATCTTCCCGGACCGGGGCACGAACCCGCGTCCCCTGCATCAGCAGGCGGACTCTCAACCACTGCGCCACCAGGGAAGCCCTGGTAATTACTGTTTTTTTTCTCCTCCCACAAAAGCTGTAAGCATTGTGGGACTGGAACCAAGCTTGGTTCATTGCTGTACCCTCAGCCCTTGGTACAGAGCCGGCACCGGGTAGACGCTGGATACAGACTCTCATACTGATTAGTTGAATGCCATCCAGCTGCCCATGACTGGGAGAGCCTTCTAGGGTGAGGGAGAAATGCAAAGATGTCAAGTGCTGATACTGGAGCCCCAGACAACGTGGGGACACAGAAACGGGGGGCTTCACAAAGTTCACGTGAGCCCGGCCTTGGAGGGTGAGAAGCGCTCTCCAATCAGACGGAGGAGAAGAACATTCTAGGCCTGGGGCATAGCATGCTCTGGAGTTCAGGAGGATGAGGGCTGGTGGGAGGTTAGCCTCGAGGTGTGACTGGGGCCCCGACGGCTTTCAGGACCTTAGTGAGGAGCTGGGACTTTATTCTTTACCGACAGGAAGCTGGTGGAGGTGTTTAAGCAGGATAGCAGTGTGATTGGTATCCCTTTTTAGAAGACATCTCGGGGGATAGAGAGGTTGTGAACCCTCCTCCCTGAAAAATGCATTGTTGGCAAGCACCCAGGTGACTCCCGTGTAAAGGTCATCCAGAGACCACACCTGGAGAAGCGGCGTGTGAACCAGAGGCGGGGTGCGTGCAGGCTGGTGGCGGAGCGGGGACAGTGCCCGCACCCAGGAGCTGATGAGGGCTACGCGGCCGGCTTGGCCGGGGCGATCTCCAGACCCTTCCTCTGAGGGTTCCAGATGTGGGGCCTCGGCGATAATAAACCCCACGAAGTTTTGCAGACCTGCCTTGTGTCTGCTTTAACGGTCGGGTGTGGGCGGCAAGCAGGAGCCTGCCTTCCCCAGGGACCTGGCTGGTCACAGCCCCAGGTGTTCCGCTGGGCACTTCAGTACAATTCAAGCATCGTCAAGGTCATCGAGGGGTTGGTAGGAGTTTGTTGGAAAAGTTAGGGGCCTTCTTTTACAAGCGGTCTTTGATGAACTCGATAGTGTATTTCAAAAGTACTTTTAGGTCCGTCATGATAGACAGATTGCTCCTGAGCTAGATGAGAAAGGTCTGAACACACCATCTAAGTACAACACTTAGTATCAAAGCATACTCTGCTTGTCTTTCATTTGCCCTTAAAAATCTATACAAACAAATGTGAACAGACTCTGGACTCTAAGAATAATATTTCCTATGGACATATATGGACAGATAAGCAAAACCCTGAGGGAGGAAAAAAAACGTCTATGAAAATAAAAATGAAGATCCTCCACAGCTTTTTCCTCCTTTCCTCACTGGGGTCCATTTCTTCCACTTGAGATAAAAGTAGTTCAGTTTCTCAGGAGATGCTGATTAAAAGCTGAACAAAAGGAAAGTCAGGCTAGACAGGCTATCTACCTAGTAGGTACCTACCTACCTACCTACCTGTCTCTGGCCCTGAGTATTCCAGCCATGAGCACAGGTCTTTGTGCAGGACTGGGGTTAAAGGCACTTTAAATAAACACTGACAGTGGCCCTGGGACCATGTCCTCCTCCTTGTTGGTCTCCCAGCTCCCGCTCGCCCCAGAAGCCCACATGTGAAGCTCACGCAGGATGCTCTGGGGTCCGGTGGACCCTCTCCACCCCCAGCACCGGGGTCCTTGCCCCCGGAGCTGCTGTTGGCTTCTGTCCAGCTGTGTCTGCATCGGAGCTGACGGTCCTGGGAGCCCACGGAGGTGCCTGGCAGCCTCCCGGGAGCCACGGTGAGCGGAGCGTGTGCTGGGTTTTCACACTCGCGGAGGGAGGGTGAGGGCAGGTGCCACCCTGAGGGCGGCGTCTTGGGTCCCGGGGCTCACGCTGGGCTCAAGCCCCCAACCTTCTCCCTCTGTGGGATCTTGGGGTAACGGGGTCCCGGCTGCAGGGGAGCCCCCAACCCGGGGCCTGTGCCCTGGGCTCGTGTCTACCCGGAGATGCCTGCGGAGGTGTGCCCCCCACACAGCCCAGCGGGGTTTCTGTCTACATTTCACTGGCTTCGAAGGGCAGAAGGAACCCTTAAATCACTCCTTTCCTTCTCACAAACCCTTTCTCTAATAGAACGGAGTGACCAGAGAGGATGCAGGGACAACTCAAACCATCCTGGACATCAGGGACCTGGGCCGGCCTGGCCTCCCTCGAGGCTGTTTAGCTTGTGCGTCACTGACAAAGTCCAGGCCGACCTGGCTGACCCGAGCCAGGGGCCTGGGCTGGAGGGAACTTGGCCTTGGATGGCGTGAACCTCAGCTCCGCCTCCTGGGCCGCAGCCTGGCCTTCTGCACCGAGCACTCTGGGAAGCAGGACCCCCTACTGTGTTTCCCCCTGAAACACACAGGAGACACTCCTCTGGGCACCGAGAAGGAGGTCTGCAAGGAAACCCGAGCAGGGCGTCTGCCACGATCACTGCCAAATAAAACATTTACCAAGCGAAAGATAGCCTTGAGCCCACACTAATTTGTATTTTTAAAAAATCATTCATAGGGGCTTCCCTGGTGGCACAGTGGTTGAGAGTCCGCCTGCCGATGCAGGGGACGCGGGTTTGTGCCCCGGTCTGGGAAGACCCCACGTGCCGCGGAGCGGCTGGGCCCGTGAGCCATGGCCGCTGAGCCTGCGCGTCCGGAGCCTGTGCTCCGCAACGGGAGAGGCCACAGCAGTGAGAGGCCTGCGTACCACAAAAAAAAAAACACTCATTCATAAACTCGAGCATTTAAACCATTAGTTAGGAATTAATCCAAATAAACCAGCAGGCTCCTGTGATGTGAACCCACCGTCATATGGGTTGGTCAGAAGGAATACTTGTCCGCGTTTTTATAGGCTCTTAAAGGGGTTTTAGCTCCGTAACTGATAAAGCCGGGCTCAAGCGCTATCAGCCCTGCCGTGTGACTGTCAGCACCACATAGATAAACTCATCATCGTCCCAGGGAGGACCTGGAAGAGGTTCTGAAGCTGGTGACCCAGGGGGAAGTAGCCTCAGTTGCCCGATTACCGTGGACCCTCTGGGGGCCTACCTAACCCGTGCTGACAGATGGTTAATTTCAAGATCTTATACAGATCAAAAGTAAGATCATCAGCCCCAAATTGGGGACATTTGTCACCTCACCACTGTTGTCAACTCTGAAAGCTGGAGTTGGGTCCAAAAGGATACGGTCCACTGTCACGGGGCCCCTCGGGGGGGGAAGTGACATCATGTGAGGATCGAAAGGCAGCTTTGTGCCACATCCAGAGTTTTCTATTCTGGGTGATTTTTTTTAAATACAGAATTTTGGGTCTTTTTTAAAAAAATGTTTATTCATTTGGCTGCACTGGGTCTTAGTTGCGGTGTGCGGGATCTTCGTTGGGGCGTGCGTGATCCAGTTCCCCGACCAGGGATCGAACCTGGGCCCCCTGCATTGGGAGTGTGGACTCTTAACCACTGGACCACCAGGGAAGTCCACAGATTTTTGAAGTAAAGATTTATGTATCACTTTTAAGAACAGCCTTAACTAGGCAGGCATATTGTAGTAATGATAATATTTAAAAGCCTCAGTGTAGAGATGGCCAGTCGGCTGCAGGAATGGCAGCCATCACTCTCTGGCCACCACAGTCTGGATGTTTCTGGGAAGCTCCGTGGCTGTTGGGAGGTGCTGGGGATAGGCTTGTAGGGCAGGGCAGGGAAGCCCCGGGCCTCAGAGTCAGGAATGCTGTGGTCCCCGCAGGGCCTGCGGATGCTGGATTGAGGTTGTTACGCATGGAGATGGTGGTTTAGAGAATTAGGTGAGTCGGAATATGAGTGCGCCCGTAACGACGGAAAATGAGCGAACGGCAGAATTGCAGAAATATGAAGCAATCGCACAGAGACAGTTGGGGCAGGAGTGAGATGTCGCCTGGCTTATCAAGAGCAGGAGAGGAAGAGCTGAAGAAAGTACTGTGGAGAAATGAGGCTCCGCTTCTGTAGTTCCCCACCCAGTGTGATCCGGAGAAGCACTGTTTCCTATCTTCTTCGGGATAGAGACGGTCCACTGTCTCTCCTGTGATGCCCTTGAATGTATCACTTCACCTTTAGGAGAAGAAGTTCATCTTCTCCTAAAGCAGGATGAAAACTGTTCATTCCCGGACTGATAACATTTCAACCTCAAGATATAATTTCCTTTTCTCTTTAGACCTTGAACAAAACTTTCTCGTTAATTTGAAAGCCCATATTTTGAACTTCTTAATTCTAAGTATGTTCATCTTGTATTTTGAGTGGAAAATTAAGAGAGTTGGTCTTAAGTTGATTTTTAGAAACCTTTGTGATCTAGTGAGAGTCTGAAAGAGGTTTACATTCCAAAGTACTAAAAGTTTCATCTGCCCTGAGAAATCTGAGATGTGTTGCTGTCCGTATTTTATAAGATTATTGTTTCCAAATTGCTCTTTTACTCTCCCCCAAACTGGTTTTGGTAAAAAGAGTGGCTTTGAAAACAACTGATATTCTGTTCAACAGAGTATGTTAAAAGGATGGAGAAGTATAAGAATAATGACGAATACAAAATAATGGTGGTAAGCCCAGGACAGAGGTAAGCCAGCATTCTGAGTGGTGGGTGACTCAGGAAGTATATTGGGAGAGGGGGCTTTGGGACCCCTCCCCTGTAAGGCAGGCTTATCTCATGCGTTGCCCTTATTTCAGGAGCCAGGCCCCCTCAGGCTCTACTTTCGAGATGGTCCACTGTCTCCTGCGATGCCCTTAAATGTATCACTTCACCTTTCCAGAGAAGCTCATCTTCTACAGCAGGGTGAAGGTTACTCATTCCTGGAGAAAGCCGTCACGCTTTGAAAACCAGCAGAAGTGATTCAGCAAACGTGTTTGTCACGATTTGGGGAGAGGACCCCACAGGGTCCACCCTGACTTGCTTTCTTTAGGGGAACTATGTGGTCCCCTCCTGTAACACCCACCAAAGGAACTATGAAGGCCAACATGAAATACTAGTATGCTATCTGCATCGTGTTTCGTGTAAGACATTAAACGTAAGAATTGTGTTTCTCTCCATCTACTTCTTGATCGTTTAGGGTCCTTCTGAGACAGAACTGCAAAATCAATGAGGCAAAACATGTCAGTAAGTCATAAATACTGACGAAAACAGGCCAGAGGTATTGTTTCGCCTTTGGTAGTTGCTTTTATTTTAGGGACTTTGAAGAAAGGACCTGAAAATTCTCACTCAGCCTGGTATTTATTTTGAAATATACGCTGACCTCTGACTTTCAGAGCCAACCAGCCTAATCCTGGATCATCCCAGAATGAGTTTAGGAATTTGTGATCATGTCCTTTTTACTGGGGATCTGTACACATCACTAACCAGCTGGTTTAGAAGGATGAGCCGCTTCTCTTGGCTGAAATAGAAGGATGAGAACAGAGGGCCAACCTGAGATGTTCACCTTTTATCAGTTGATCTTTAATGAACGTTCCTGTACGAATGACATCAGAAACGGTCCTTCCCAATGTACAGGGAAGACAAACTCCCTTCTGTAGTGTGCATTTTTAAACGATTCCAGATAGGCGGATAAAAATGGCTGGTGTCTTGTATTTTCATCCATGCTTTGCCTTAGGAGTTTCCTGGATATTTGCTCCGTGTGAGGGGAAGGGTCAATGTATATAAATAAGGAGGAGGGGATCTGACGACATTGGGAACACGACCTCTTGCCCTCCAAAGCCTGGGAAGCCCCACTGAATGCTCCCACTCCCAGCAGCGTATGGACCCTCCCCTCTGCATACAGAGTGGGGTCAGAGGTTAATGAATGAGGGCTCTCCCCACACACGGGAGCCCGCTCCATAGTGGTTTTATAAATAGGGGCTTAAACGGGGTCAGAATAGGGCCTGCATGTTGCTTCCAGACTCTCTCAATCTTCCTGAAGCGATGGTGTTCAAAGATGCCACCCTTCCACGGGGCAGGGAGAGGTGAGGCCTGGTGTGCAGAGATCTGGGTGGCTTCCCCCAGCCCCAAGCATGTCGAGCAGGACCAAATGGAAAACAAAGCGGGGGAGGGCCTCGTTGCCCCTATTCTTCTCCGTAATCCCTTAAAAAATAATTGCAGACCCAACCTCTGGCCTCCAGCACATTTTCCACTTGATTAGAGGCCTTTGTGAGGTGGGAAAGGGACCCGCAGGCCTGTACATTGTGCGAGGCCTGAAATGTCCAGCTGGGATTTTTTTCCATCAAAAGAGGATTTTAGTAAAACCGTTATCAGGGGCTTAGGGGAGCGGAGCTGCTGAGCCACACGGCGGGCGGATTAGCACCAGCCGGCCTGTCTGGGCTCTGGGAGGCGGGAAGGTGTCGGCGGCCCCGCGAGTTCACGACAGGTGCAGAGGCAGGGGCGGCCGAGGGCACGGAGACCCCCAGGCGTGGGGTGCTCGTGGGGCTTTCCCTCCGGGCATCAGGCAGAAGGCGCCGGGTCAGGGGCTCGGGGCCTGCACAGAGGGGCCTGTCTGCTCCAGGTCGTGCCCACCGCGTGCCTGGCTCCCACCGCAGGCCAGCCTGCACCCCCGTCGTGATCTCCATTGACTCAGGGACCGGGTGGCCCGGCCGGACCACTTCAGAGGGCCAGTGATGGCCACATGGCCCCTGTATTGTGGGGAGGACGGAGCGGACAGAGGAAGGTGAGGGGTGTGTGCACGTGTGGTGCTGGCGGCCTGGCTTTGCTCACGGTGTCGGAGCCTCTGGGGCTGGGGCTGGGGACATTACCTAAAACAGAAGCTGTCTCCGTGGGGTGACTCGAGTGCTGGCCAGGACAGAGCGCAGAGGCCCGACTCCCGGGGATCGAGAGACAGAGTCCAGGCCAGGGGAGCCTCACGGCACGGGAGGTGTTACATGACAGCCCTGGGACGCTGTCGTTCTGGGTGATTTCCTCTGCAGGATGGGGAGAGTGGGTAGCACAGAACCTTTGTCCTGACGGTGACGGCCAGGAGGCTGGGCAGTAACAGCCACACTCTGGGAGTGGGGCCCATCACCTTACCGGGGGCCCAACACCCTACCGCCAACTCCTCAGGCCAGCCCGCGGACCTAGTAGTCGGAATTTTTGTCTCGTGTCCGAGTCACACAACCGGAGGAAGAAGGACTGTCTTCCTGAAAACACGAGTAGCCCAGGAACGCCGCTCCCGGAGATGGTGGCCCCAAGCACCCCTCCCAGCTCCTCCTGGGGTCCAGGCTGGGCATGCTGGCCGTTGGCCTCCCCTGCACTCACCTCACCTGGTCTCTGTTTACTGCCCTGGTCCCCTCCGTGTCCTCTTTTCTCTCCTCGGCCACCTGTTTTCTTTATCCGGGTTGTTTCCCTGAATCTGTATTCGTTCTGTGTGTCACTGACAACAGCGTATTTCAGCCTGAGAGTCCACGGAGAGGCCGGGAGGTTTTCTGGTTTCCTACGACCTTCTTGGTTGCTGGCAGGAGCAGTGATCAGCTTCGTGCCTGGGCCCTGAGTTCCAGAAGCTTCTCCTTTCTCTTCTCCCATTCTCTAACCAAAAATGACCTTTGCATCACCGTGCTGGTGGCGAGCCTCATTGGGATGGCACGGCATGGCAGGTGCAGCCGCGGGACACGGCCACCTCCACCTTCCACACTTTTATTCCACATCCGCACCTGCCCTTCAGATCCTTGCTTTCACGCCCCGAGGCCAGATGGTCGGGGCCAAGACGGCGGCAGGAGACCCCAGCCTGTCCCTCGTTGCGGCGTTTTATGGAATCTGGCCAAGTTGGCTCAGAAGTTCTTTCTCCTTCATTTCTGCTTCCTGTTTCTAATGTCTGTTTTCCAGGGGAGGAATTTAGGTCTGTGAGCAACCTCACTGCCTTCTCAGGGCTCTTAATCATTCTCACTTTCATGGGCTCCTTTAGAAGTTCCTCATGTTGACAATAAAAAACTAAAAGTTGATACTCCTCAACATTTTTTAATATTTTTGTTTGTGTGTGTGTGTGTGTAATTTAAGAAAGCCAGCACTTTTGCTCCTCCTGTTAAAATGGATGTTTCCATGTATGAGTGTAAACTTTTTCCCAAGTTGTTCTCCCAAACTCCCCGAATACGGCAATCTAACAGGATCTGTATGAGATGGTCTTAAAGAAAAGTTAGGAGTTGATGTTTGATTCCCGCCAGCTACATCAGGGAAACGTCCCGAAGGCGCATCTGATACCTGCTCCCAAACCGAGTGCCCGGCACCGGGGTCCCTGACTCCACCAGTCCTTTAAAATTCCATTTCATCTTCTTGGCGACGTGAGGTTGTCTCGCCAGCTCTCACTCACACCGGGAAGGTCTTTGTGGGGAGGCGACCGGGGGCACCTGCCGGAGGGCATCCGGCTCACAGGCAATGCTGCCACCTGCTGACGGGTCTCGGCGCTAGCAGGCGCCGTGGATAAAGACAGTCCGTCTTTCCACGTGGAAAACATACGTGGAGTTTTGCATGAACCGTACTTTACTTTTCTGCCCCACAGCGGATCCTAAAATCGTCTTAGTGCACCTGGGGTAAAGGAAGGCACGAGGTCAGACGCCCGCCTCTGACACTGGTGTGGCCACGACGCAGGGCTGCATCCCCGCGGGGAGGGTGAATGGGTGGGAGAAGGTGGGAGAGGGTTTGCGGGGGATGGGAAGGTCGAGGAACACCGCAGCAAGAGGCGAAGATTGACTTTCCACCCCTGCCTTTCACGAGGTGCCGTGCGACCTGTCTCCTAACTTACAGAGACGCAGTTTAGCTTCCGACGCAAGCAGGGGTGAGGCTGTCACTGCGAAACCCTGTGCTCTGCCGTACTGGAGTGAATTTCCGCGGGTCCTCCTGTGATTCCCTTGAGCATTAGATCCTTGCATGTGGGGAAAAGATAGGCCAGCTGTCTTGCTATGGGTGACTGTCCTGTCGCCCTTTGACTCCGAGCACAATGGCCAGGCGTCTGGACGTCAGGGAGGCTGGGAAGGCCAGTCGTCTATCCAGTCCAGGCTCAGAAAACCCAAAGAGCTTCTCTGCCTGCTACGTCAGGAAGCTGCGCTGGGAGCTCGACAACGTTCAGGCCACAGAACCTGGCCGTACGTAGATCCCTGAAAGACGCTAAAGTTTGTGCATTCGAAATGAACTAGAAGAGCTCGAAGTTGTCACTTTAATGCTGTATTTTCATATAGTTTGCTCAAGGCACACCTACTGGCCTTTTTTCTTTTTCTTTTTGGTAGTTCATAGCAGTGGGCTTTGAAGCTTAGCTAAGGTTTAAAACCCTGAGGTAAAAATGGAAGGCCCTGGTTAGTGTATCTTCCATCTAAGAAGGCTAAGAATTTGAGGGGTTTAACTGTTGCAGTTCTCCCTTATTTCACCCATCTGAGCAGTTTTGGCCTCGGTGATTTTACCGAAGATTCTAAGGAATATGAGGACTCGTTTGGGGGGTTCCTCTCTATTTAGAGGCCACTTCTCAAAAAGCAGAATGGAAGCCGGTAGCTATTCCTACACAAACGTACACAAGCGTGTGCATAAAAATGCCAGTTTGGGGTAAACCTTTCCTAAGGAAAAACACTATTACAAACAAACATTTGTAGTAAATATTTGCATCATCTTTTTAGATGAGGAAAACAATGCTTTCCAAACCATGTGGAGTAATTCCACACCATTTATAAGAAGTGAATCTGGACTGGGCTCTTTCCCCGCTGTGTCTGTGCCGCTCCTGTCGCTCTGGTCCTGATCTGGCAGGGGGTCACTGCTGGTGCCATGAGCAGGCCTGAGCCTCTGGAGGGCGGGTTACATCCCCCGGAGCGCAGGGAACAGCAGCGGTGCTGATGTGAACACACTGGACTAGACCCTTTACTCTTTCGGGACAGGAGGGATGTGGAGGTAAAACATCTGTAAAGTCAGGACGTTTTGTCCTTGAGTGATGAGAAAACACCTCGTGCTCTCACAGCTCAGTTCTCCTTTGTGACAGGCGGCCCCGGGCGTGTGGAGCTGTGACTTCTCAGCACGGAGGCCTTTGTGTCGTGTTTGTCACCGTCCGTGACGGAGCAGTGCTGGAGAGCTGGCCCACGTGCTTGAGGACGACGGGACCGACTGGACCCTCACTCGTACTCGGGCCACCCGGTACCCTAAGCCCGTTTACCAACTCCTCGCACTAGCTTTCCGGCTCCTTGAAAAAGGAGTTTGCATGAGTAACGTACACGTCTGAGTTTGCATAAGTAATGCTTATTAAATAATAACTTTCAGCATTCGGGCGTTTACTCCAGATGAAAATAATGTGCTGTAGCTCAGATCTCTTCAGAAGCAGGGGGTCGGGTGTTGCTTGACAACAGCTCAGGGGAGGACCCCCTGCTCCCTCCTGCTGGGAACCGGCCTCCCCGGTGATGGGTAAAGTCTGGGGTGGTCACCGGGCACAGTCTTTCACCCCCGTCAAGCCTCTTTCCCCGTTTATAAAATTAAATGTCCGGAATCCACCAGCTTTGGGGAAACACAAATCCGGAGACAGGGAAGCCAAACACGGTCGAGACTCCGTGCGTCCGCGGGCCGCATCCACATCCCGCCTGTGTGACCGGGATGCTGTCCACTCTCACAGATGAAAGCGAACGCACAGGGCATGGGGCATTTGTCCTTTACACAAAGTGGAAGAGTGATGAGATAATAAAAAACTTAAGTCTTCTTTTAAGAAAATATGTGCGCTTTCCTGGGTTAACAAACAGGAGATGGAGGAATTCCACTTGGATTGTTTTGTTTGGGGGGGATGTCAACGTACCCCGTCTCGTGCCGTTACTTCTGCTCTCGTGCCGACTTCCTCTTGCCCTAAACGGGAGGAGTGGCTTTGTCCATGGTACCCAGAGCTCCAGGTGGTACAGGCAGCTCCACCAGGCCACATCAGAGCCACCCCTGCCAAAGAGGAAAAGGCTGAAACCGATCAGTTGTGGACATTTAAAGGTACAGATGTCTGGAAATACCCCTTTTCTATCCGAGACCTGAGTGTTCGCTCTTTTCCCAGCTGTGCACTCACCTTGAAGACGTTTTAAATTCTCAATACTTGGCACTGATCCAAATATGAGGTCTCCTCTGACAACATTCACTTTTCAAAAAACTTAACTTGCTCCGTACCATTTGAGCAAAGCACCTGGACAAGATGAGACAGAGGTGTGGCCTGGGCACTGGCTCGGGACCCGATGCAGCCTTCCAATCGCCAATCCTGTGCTTTGCCCAGGACCCACATGATTTCACCAAAAGCCTCGTCCCTGACTCCTCAGGGGTCACGGTGGCACACAATTTAGGTCTTGCCCTCTATTAAAGGGACAGAATTAACTTTTAAAAGGGGGTGATGCAGAGGGGGAAGGGCAGCAGAGGGGGCAACCACGGGTTGACTCACTGGCCCCCTGGCCGCAGCAGAGCCCTGGGAGCAGAGGAACGGTTGTCAGAAGCTGCATGAGGTCTTGGTTTTGTTTTACAAGTCTGATCTCTTAATAAGGGGGTCTTATCCTTTGGAAACCCAGTGGTCCCTGGGGGCCACTCCCCTCTCCCCTTTGCAAACTTGAGTTCAGATTCTCTAAGTCGGAAGGGAAGGGTTTTACTCGTAAGATCAGCATCTAATAACCACTGTGGGAAAGCACCTGGATTTGGGGGATAAGCCATGCTTCAGTTTACATATCGTATGTCTCCGTTTAAGGGAAGCCTCTTACCGTTAAAAAGAAACTACCGTAAAAGGAACATTGGCTTTTTCAGATCTTTGCTGCTGATTTCAATCAGGAAAGAATAATGATCGGTTTGAATTTTCTTAACTGTTTAAGGATGTAAGTTAGGCAAGCATCCTTGTCACTGCTGCCAAAGGTCGGATAAGTCAAGTGGGCCCTCCCCGCCTTAGGACGGAGGAATGGGCAGGCAGGCGTCTACCGCAGGGAGAATTACTCAGCGACACCAGCACTCTTAGCTAGAGGCCTGTCGTGGTCTTGAGGAGGCTGCAGACGCTGTCTGAACCCCGCCGACCCCGCCGTTCACTTACACATCTTTTCAGCAGATGTTTCATGGCTTTTGCCCCACGAGTCTCGGACAAGTACGCGGAACCCTTTCCTGACTGCCACCAACACAGTTCCTCCTGAGGTTTATTGCTTCTAGATGATAAAGTTGACACTAAGTTCCTATTTTGTTTTTTCAGTTCTGAAGTTTTGGCAAATACCTGAGCCAGGTTTTTTCTGTTGTTCTTAAAATTGCCCTGAAGTGCCTCTTAACCTGTTTGCCACCCACATATTACACATCCGCTTAGGTTCTTAGCGCTCCTATTCTTTAAAAGCATTTCCTTCCATTCCTGTAGGTATGGTGAGGCCAAATCCACTTCTGCTCCCTTTCAAGCGGTGCCCTTGGTCTCAGCTCGTCCGTCCTGGGTTCAGACAGCCCCCACTCGCTTCTGGGAGGTCGCCTTCCTGGAAACCAAGGTGCGATCAGTAGCTGATCCTCCTCGTGGAGTGGAAGGGGCTGGACTTAGTGGCTGGCGGACTTCAGGCGACCAGTATTCTCATCTGGAAAAGAGGGTGCCTTTCAGCAGGTTGCTTTGAGGACTCGGAGAAATTTTCAAGTACCAGGCAGAGCACATCATTGGTTCTCAACCCTGATTCCTTTCTTTCTGTCAAAAAAGGTTGAGGGATAAGCAGTCACCTCTGACTGGATGCAAGGAGGTTTATTCATCCTTCCCGAGACACTCAGATACATTCTAAACTATGCCCAGTTCAGGATGAGGACACCAGGCCCGTGATCTTAACTTCCAAACAGTAATTTACCAGCCCTGAGTCAAGCTTACATTTAACCTTTAAAGTAAAAACCAAGCCAAAGCAGAGAAACAGAAAACCTTGCAGTTATAGCCGGTAGGATTACTTTTTGTATTAAATGAAGGAGGTGAGCACAGAGCCCAAGACTCAGGAGGTGCCCAGATTCTTACTGACTGAATCTGCGCAGCCACACGATCTCTTGGAAGAAGAAAAATAGTGTAAGAAACTCACAGCTTGTGGAAGCTTCATGTGCTGTAGAGGCAAATGCGAAATCAGAAAGCTGACCCTGATTCACAGTCTCTCCTTACTAGGGGTCACACTTTTTTTTTTTTCTTTCCAGGCAGTAAGCAGTGTAACCTAAGAGGGAAGAAAGAGATCCACACCTTCCCCAAAGGAAAGGAAGATGGGTCTGGTGTCAGGCTCCATTAGACGCACTTGTGATGGCTCTCCAAGAAGGAACAATGCAGCTTTTGTGACAGGCCCGTACGGCAAGCTTGGAAATTACAAAACAGTCCTACCCAAGAGAAACCTGGTTCTAGCTCTCTTCCTGGAAAGAGGTGTTGATCCAGGAAAGTTTTGTGCTGTTCTTATCGGCTCTTCCTGGGATCAGTATATTAAAAAAACAAAAACAAACAAACAAAAAACCCCTCAAAAACAAGTAAGACAGACCTCTGCGAAACAGGAATATGAAAAACCCCACTGCTGGCGCATTTATCCACTTCCGTTTCCACAGCCCAACCACAGGGTGTCAGATGATTTAGTTATTGTCTACCAAAGGGAGCTCTTTGCTGGAATGGTTGGTATTCAGCCCCAATTCGGTCTAAGAACCCTCACCGGGGTTCGAGTGGCCGCCTTCTTAAAATGCAAATGTGCAAGAACTCCAGGCCGGCCTCCCCGCCCCCAGGAAAGTGTCCAACCCGGCGGCGCTGGCGGGGAATGCTAAGGAGGGGCCCAAGCCCCCGCCCTGCCGCACTGCTCACAGAGCCGCAGTCCGCATGACTGAGCGCCCGTAACTTTCCCAACAATGGCCCTGGCGCCCTCCCCGCCCCCTCGCAGCCTCCCCACACCCGCTCAGGGTCAAGAAACCCATCTTTCTTCCCACTTCCACATCTCAGGACGCATTTCTTGAACATCACCCCTAGATCTCATGTCCATGTGGAGAAAAACTGGCCACCCTGGTGAAACTGTGACTTTTACAAATCTGGTTTAAGAAGAAGTTTCATTTTGTTCAGTTTCTTTAAATTTCCATGTTGTTGACAGTTCAGAACCAGAAGTTATATAAATCTCCATTCCAATCACATTTCTAGCAACAAAACATGTAGATGTCAGTGGTGAACCTCATACAGGATAAATTTTTCACCATGAGCTCACACCACACAGGCTGCACGAACTCTGCATCTTATGCTGTTACTTCAGAGACACAAAACAGCACCTCCTACTGTGGCCTGGACCCAAACACACACTGCCTTAAAAATAATGCACAGATACAAGGCTTTTGTTTTTGTTTTTTCAAAAACATACTTCATATTTCCTCTTTTATTATATAAATATCAGTTTAACCTTTTACTGTAAGAATATAAACGTTTTAAGAGGATCTTTGTTATTATTTATACAAATTCACAAACAGTACAATTAATTGATAAAGGTCTCTGGGTTTCTTTTACTCCATGGTCTCGCATGTTGCTGTGGAGGATTCTAAAAATCAATAAACAAACCAAAAAAATCCAACAAAAATGTACATCCTACACAAAAGTGATTTTTTTTTTAAAGCCACAAGTCCCAACCCCCATCAAAATAAAGGCATTTACTCCTCCATTTAGAAACAGAATTTTTAAAAACCCACAAACTCCCGTTTTATTAACAGAACAGAGATAAGACATGAATTTCAGTCTCCTCCCCTTCACATTTCAGCCCCGGGGGCTCTGGAAGCTCCTCAGCTCCCAACAGGAACCCTCACTGTGTGACCTTTTCGTGGGGAAACTTGCATGAGGGGGAGGGCAGGGCAGAATCTGCATATATAATCATCATTTTCAAGACACAGTCTGCATCTCAAACAAACACAAAAAATAACAAAAAACAAAACAGTCCAACTCTCATGTCTCCCACACATTTGTGCTATAAATTAAGTCAAGATTTAGGATCACGGCTGGGCCCTCAAATCCCTATGGACAAGGAGAAAAAGGAAAGCAGAGCCAGAATGTGAAGTGGGATACACGGGGTGGATGGGGTTTGGGAAGAAGCCAAAACAAAAAAGATGTACAAATCCGATGGGCATCTTTCCAGTCCAGGCACAAAAATGTTTCAGTCTCAAAATCTCTCTCTTGTAGAATTCCAGGGCTTCAGAGAAAAAAGTAAACTAAAACGAGGTAGCCAGACACACACACACACACACACACACACACACACATATATATATATGTATATATATATATACACACACACACATATATATATATAATTTATATATATATATAATATATAGACTATACTCAGCAGAAAAAAAAAGAGACCATGATGTCAACTTTCTTCAAAAAAATAAAAAAAGAAAGACAATACAAATGAAATGAGCGTGGGTAGCAGAGTACTGTCAAAGGACTGATGACGAGAGACTGGGATTAGTTACGAAGTGGAAGAAGGGTGAAAAGGCCGTTGTAGTTGGGTTTGCTTTTATACGTTTCGAAATAAAAACCAGATCACAGTATTCAAATGAAAGCTTAAGTGAAGGCAGACATTTTCCCCAACTCCCCGGGGCTGAAAGGACTGGTCACTCCCCACCCCCGTTTCCAAGTGCAGCGCGGCGGGGATACAGTAGCTCAATCCGTCCTCCAAACCCCTGCTGGGAGGAGTGGCTGGTGGGTGGCGAGTCCTCCTCCGCATCCTCGGGGAAAAGGAGAGGGGGTGGGTGGCGGAGGGACCCCGGACGCAACGAGGGGGGGGGAGGGGAGGGGAGGACGAGCCTGAGGCTCCGCGTCATCGCCCCCACCGCGTCCGCGGCAATGCTCTGGGTCTACGTGTGCGTGTCGAGTGAGCGCGGGGGCCGCGGCGGTGGCAGGAGGACGAACAGGGCGGGGCCGGGGGAGTCGGCGCTGCCGCCCTCACCTGACCTTCTCACTGTCCGTCATCTGCCAGAGGCCCAGGTTGAGTACCTTGAGGCACGGCAGCTGCGTGATGCGCTCCAGGCCGCGCTTGGTGATGCGGGTGCAGCCGTACAGGTCGATGCCGGTGAGCTGGCTCAGGTGCTCGGCGATCAGCTCCAGGCCCTTGTCCGTGATGCGTACACACTGCCCGATGTTGAGTGTGCGCAGCCCATGCATCTGCCGCACCATGCGGTTGATGCCATCGTCGCTTATGTGGCAGGAGCAGAGGGACAGGGACTTGAGGCCGTCCAGCCCCTGCGCTATGTAAGCCAGGCTCTGGTCCCCCACCTTGTCACAGAAGGACACATCCAGCCCCGAGAGGCGCAGGCTGCCCATGGCCAGATGCATGATGCCCGTGTCACTGATGTTGTCGCAGGAGCGCAGGTTAAGGCTGCGCAGGCTGCCCATGTGCGACAGGTGCAGGAGGCCTGCGTCCGAGATGCCTCCGCAGAAGCTGAGGTTGAGGAGCCTCAGGCCCGTCAGCCCCCGGGAGATGTGCTTCAGAGACAGATCCGTGAGCTTCTGGCAGTCCTGCAGCGTGAGCTGCTCCAGGCCCAGGCAGCCCTCGGCCGCGCTGCGCGTCATGCCGGCCAGGTGCCCGATGCCCACGTCCGAGAGGTGGCGGCAGCTGCGGAGATTAAGGCTCTTGAGGCGCTGCAGGCCCCAGGCGATAAGCAGGAGACCGGTGTTGGTGATGTTGCTGCAGCCGCCCAGCTCCAGCACCTCCAGGCCCTTGAGGTACTGGGCTATGCGGCCCAGGCTGCTGTCGGTGATCTGCTTGCACAGGCTCAGGTTGAGAGCGCGCAGCGAACCGATCTCCTGAACGAACGCGTGGCCCAGTCCGTTGTCGGTGAGGTTGTAGCAGCCGCTGAGGTTGAGGCTCTCGATGTTGGCCATGCCCTGGATCACGTAGCTGAGGCTGCGGCGCAGGCTCAGGATCTGCACCCGGCGGATGCCCCGGGCCTGCAGGCTGGGGAACAGCGACGGGTTGGCCCGGCGCAGGTGCAGCTTGGCCTCCACCCCCCGCCACACCGACTTGTGGTAGGCGGCGTCCCGCCAGGCCGTGCACACCTGCGCCGCGCGCCCCTTGTCGCGCACGTCCAGGTAGCCGAAGATCATGGCCAGCAGCTCGGGGAACAGGCACGAGATGTGCGTCTCCATCTTCCTCCCCGCGGCGCCGGGGAGGAGGCGCGGGCCCCGCTCCCGCCCGAGCGACGAGGCGGCTGGCCGGCCGCGCCGCGGGCCCAACGGACGCGCCTCCCGCCTTCCGGCTCGGCGCCGCTCCTCCTCCCGTCCGCGCGTCCTTCCTGCCGCCCTGCCCGCCCTCCCCGCCCGGCGCGCTCGGCGCTCACATCCCGGGCGGGCGCCCCCGCAGCCCGGCCCTTGCTGGGCTCAGCTCTGCCGCGCCCGGCCCGCGCCGCCCCGCCGCCGCGCCCCCGGCCGCATCCTCCGGCGCCGCGCGGGCCGGGCTGCGCGCTCGGGCTGGGCGCCGGGAGGCTGCGGCCGCCTTTGTCCTCGCCCGCTTTTCAAAGCTGCCAGCGGGCCGCCCGCACTCGGCCGCCCCGGCGGGGGGACTTCGGGCCGGCGCGCGCTCGGCCCCCGCGTCCGCGCGCGGGGCAGCGCCGGCCGGCACGGAGCGCGCGCGCGCGCGGAGCCGACCCGGGGCGAGCGGCGGCCGCGCCGGGGGCGTCCGGGCCGGACCCGCTGCTCTCCGCGCCTCCGCGCCCTCGCCCCCCGCGCTCCCCCGCGCGCGCGCGATGGTACGAGCCTGCGCGCCGGAACTGCCGGCGTTGTCCTGGAAACCGAGCGCCGGCCCGCCGCGGGTTAACCCTGTGCGCGCCGGCGGGGCGCCGGCCGGGCCCGCCGCCACCGCTTCCGCCGCCTCCACCGACCTCGAGGAGCTGCCGGCCACGCCCGGCCCGCGTCTAGGCTCCGCGCCGCCGGTTCCGAGGCCTCCCCGCGCTCTCCTGGCCCAGCCTCCCGCCCGCTCCCTTTATCCTCCCGCAAGACCCTCCTCCCCGGACCGCTGCTCGGTGACCGCCCCGCTCTCCTCCCCGCCTCCGTCCCCGGGGCCCCGCCGCGCGTCTGTGCTGCCACCTCCTCGGTCCTCCCCTGTGGGCGGCATCCCACGGTTCCTTTCTCTCCGGTCTTGTGCCCTAAACTGGGGAGAAACTCAGGACTACCTACGCGTCCCTTAGCCGAGCACGGCCTCCCCCCAGTGCGCACTCTGGATCTAGCCATTACCACTTCCTTCTAGCATGTTCCGGGTGTTTCCAGACACCGCCGCCAGTGCGCTCCCTCGGCTCCTTGTGCATCACAACTTCCTCCGCTTCCGCACTCGGCCGGCAGCCCTGGGCTGCGCCGCGTCGCCTCCGCCTGCCTCGCGCCCGGAGGGAGAAGCCTCACCTCAACCGTATCGCCACCGCTCTCTTTCCTGTCAGCCTCTTAGACGATGAAGGGCCCAGTTGTGCCGACAGTCAATGTGTTCGTATGTGCCGATACAATTTTATCTTTTGACAAAACAGAGTGACGATTGGGCTTGGTTTAAGATGCTCCAGCAAATGTCTGTTCGTTTACAAACCGTGTTCTCTGGAACCATGGAATGCTCCAGTCTAGAGCGTGGCTCCTGGGTCTTAAATGCCCACTCAGAGGACAGGGTTTCAAAAGAGATTCATATTAATTACCTTCAAACCAAGAATTTTGGAGCCAGAAAATGACCCTCTGTGTTTTTAAGGAATTTGTGGATCCACACAACAAGATGCAAGACAGCCTGGTTCAGCTATCAAAAAAGGAGAATGGTTTCATTGATTCTTTAAGAACCTGAACAAGGTTTTGACTGGCTGCCATATTCATTATATGAGGTTCCCTTTTGCCCAGGAGACCAGTAGCGGGCCAAATGCATACAGATAGGTAATAGGCGTAGTACCTTTTTAGACTGCCGCCCACCTCCCCTGTTCCGAAATCAGGAAATGCAGAAGCCAAATCCTTCAACCCACGATGCACGTGGTGCAAGGCCCAGAGATCTCTGTAACCCTCCTGGAATCATGTCGGGTTGTGTCGGTCATCTAGAGGATTCCAAATGTGCTGTGCAGTGAGAGTCTCAGTTCTGCGCTACACCTGGGTTGGCACTCTTCTCCTGGGCTGGATCTAGGCCTACACTGGTCTCAGTCACTGCCGCCTGAACTTTTCACCTTACGCGCTACGTGAAGTGACTTTTCCTGTTGTTCTGTGGATGTAGATGTGTTTGTGTTGATATCAAGGTCTTAATCCACAACACCTTAATCCTCCTTGTCACAAAACAAAGTGCTATACCACCAATGGGGTGGCGGGGGCGGGGGGGGGGGGGGGGGGAGGCTGACCTGAAGAGGAGGGGCTTAGTTAGCCGTGCCCCTCCTCCAGACCCGCTGCCGCTCTCAAGTCTGTAAAGTAGTTCAGGTGTGCCCGGAAGCACTTTCTCGAGAAGTTGACCACCTGCTCCTAGCTCTCGCGAAGTTTTTTCTTGAGTTTAGTTCTAGAGTGGTATTAATTCAGGACCTTTTATGTAAGGCGTTCAAACATATATGACAAGGATTTTCAGCAATATGATTGTGTTCACGTTCAATAAACAGGAGAAGAAACATCAAGAAGTATCTTAGAAAATGCACATTAGTGGGGAAACAGAGTGGCACCAGGTGAGCTCTCTGCTGAGTCTGGGGCATGGAGGAAGTGTCTCCCCTTTCTGCGGCTCAGTTTCCTTGTGTTTCACTAGGGCAGATTGACTGGATAATCTCCAGGGATCTTCTCAACAGTTACCCTCTGGGAAACCATGAGCCTCTCTGAGCCCTGTCTCAGCCCGACATTTCGCATTGTTCCTAGTGCAACCCCGAGAACAGGGATAGTTTCACGTGCACTGGCTTCTTGGGGGTTTCGGTTTAGGCTGTGATTTAGGACACAAAAATAGGTGGAGGGAATTATGGACCAGAGACTGGTGGTCTGGAGAAGGTGTGTATCAATGCAGAGGGGCCCGTGGACAGCCCCTCGTATTTTGAGCCCAGGTCGAGACTTTTGTATATGATTCAGCAGCTTGCAACCGAGGTGAAGTTTTTTTCTGAATGAGTTCTGAACTTCTGTTTAGAAGCAGAGGTGATAGCCCTGTGTACAGAGTCTCTAGAACTTTACCAAGAATTTTAAAGACACTGTTTTTTTAGATAGGGTGTGTTTTCCATCTGGGTGGGGCCTGGGAAAATTGTGAGGCCCAACCCAAAGATCAGGCTTACTTAAGGATGTATGCTTCCTGGGACTTCCCTGGTGGCGCAGTGGTTGGGACTCCACGCTCCCCATGCAGGGGGCCTGGGTTCAATCCCTGGTCAGGGAACTAGATCCCACATGCATGTCGCAACTAAGAGTTCTCATGCCACAGCTAGGGAGCCCACATGTCTCAACTAAGTTGAGCCCGCAAGCCACAACTGAGACCTGACACAACCAAATAAATAAATATTAAAAAAAAAAAAAAAAAAGGATGTATGCTTCCTCCCACAGAGAGGCAGGAAAGATCAGAAGAGATCTGTAGCTTTTAAACTCCTCATTCAAGAATATATGTGTCCAGGGCTTCCCTGGTGGTGCAGTGGTTAAGAATCCGCCTGCCAATGCAGGGGACACGGGTTCGAGCCCTGGTCCGGGAGGATCCCACCTGCCACAGAGCAACTAAGCCCATGTGCCACAACTACCGAGCCTGTGTTCTAGAGCCCACAAGCCACAACTACTGAAGCCCGCGCGCCTAGAGCCTGCGCTCCGCAACAAGAGAAGCCACCGCAATGAGAAACCCGTGCACCGCAACGAAGAGTAGCCCCCGCTCACCGCAACTAGAGAAAGCCCGTGCGCAGCAACGAAGACCCAACTCAGCCAAAAATTAAAATAAATAAAATAAAATAAATTTATTTAAAAAAAAAGAATGTAGGTGTCCAGAAACAGTGACCCAGAGGCTAGCTGGTGGGCGTTGGATCAAAGGAGTTAAAACATGTTGTGTGTGCTTTATGTTAACTCTAATGTATCCATGGCACAATGGATGCCTCGCAGTAGGCGCTCTGTAAATGCGGTTGAACTGAAGTGAATGAGAACGATAACAGTTATATAATCTCTTTACAAAAGACTTCATACATGTCAAAACTTTTCTGGACCACCAGTAGCAATGGATATCTGAGGTTTATAAGATCGTGCCTTTCCAACTACTTCCCCACTTCAAGGCAACATTCTCTCTATTCCTAAGTAATTCTAAGCAGGAGAGTATCCTGGGGCACCTCTTGATTAGAGAAAAGGTAAGACATAGTGAGGACTTGATTCACTGAGTGCAAGGAGAAGATTTAACCAGCAACAGCAACAGGACAACCTCACTGAGTAATGCGGAAAGGACTTGAACAGACAGTTCTCTAAAGAATGGTCAACAAGCAGGGGAAAGATGCTCGACATTAAGCATTAGGGAGATGCGAATCAAAACCACAATAAGATATGATCTCATACCCGTTAGGATGGCCACGATGAATAAAACAGAAAATAACAAGTGTTGGCGAGGAGGTAGAGATATTGGAGCCCTGGCGTGCTGTTGGTGGGAATGTGAAATGGTACGGCTGCTGTGGGAAACAGTATGGAGGCTCCTCAAAAACTTAAGAATAGAACTACCTTATGATCCAGCAATTCCACTTCTGGGCATATACCAAAAATAAATAAAAGCGGAGTCTAGACGCACCATGTGTACACCCAAGTTCATAGCATTGTCTGCAACAGCCAGAAGGTAGGAGCAACCCAAGTGTCCCTCACAGATCATGGATAGACACAAGGCGGTCTCTCCATACGACAGAATATTATTCAGCCTTTAAAAAGGAAGGAACTCCTGTCACACCACAGCATGGAGGGAGCTTGAAGACACCATGCTGAGTGAAGTACGCCACTCACAGAGACAAATACTGTATTATTTCGCTTCTATGAGGCATGTAGAATAGTCAGAATCACAGAAACAGAAAGGAGAAGGGTGGCTGCCAGAGGCTGAGGGAGGGGAGCTGTTTTGGGGCACAGAATTTCAGTTCTGCGAGATGAACAAGTTCTGGAAATTTGTCGCACAATGTAAATGTACTTAACACTATTGAATTGTATACTTTAAAATGGCTAAGGTGGTAAGTTTTACGTTATATATATTTTACCACAATTAAAAATGAAAAGATTTAAACAGAACCAACATTGTGAAATGAAGACGTAAATAAATAGGAAAAATAGGTGAAAATTGTCCTCACGTCAGCAAATTGCTGGAACACCCCGAAATATTTGTTTACTCTCTCCCAAATGATTCGTTCATTGTATCCTGTAAACAAGGGCTTTATCCACCCCAATAAAAACAAGGGCTTGAGGTCTGGGTAGCTGGAGCCCTCTCCTGAGGATGACTGTGCCCTTTCATGTACAAACTGGAAAAACTCATGGGAAAGAGATGGGGTGCTATTAATAATCGCCCCCGGATGAATGGACACCGCTTCCTTTTACACTGGAAATGCGACTGCATTTGAAATATGTTGTTTGCAACTTTTGAGTGTTAACTGTAACATATATTTTCTTTTTTAAAATACTTATTTTATTTTTTTTAACTAATTTTTTTTTTGGCTGCATGGGTCTTCGTTGCTGCACGCGGGCTTTCTCTAGTTGTGGCAAGCGGGGGCTACTCTTCGTTGCGGTGCGCGGGTTTCTCATCGTGGTGGCTTCTCTTGTTGCAGAGCACAGGTTCTAGGCGCACAGGCTTCACTAGTCGTGGCTTGCGGGCTCTAGAGCGCAGGCTCAGTAGTTGTGGCGCACGGGCTTAGTTGCTCCGCGGCATGTGGGATCTTCCCGCACCAGGGCTTGAACATGTGTCCCCTGCATTGGCAGGCAGATTCTTAACCACTGCGCCACCAGGGAAGCCTAACATATATCTTCATATTTTCAGGCGCCCAACCAAAGGATTAGAAATACTTCAATCAAATAACCCCAAGTATCAGTTATTATTAAGAAACACCTTTGGTACTTGTTACCAACCAGGTAGCTATGACAACCCTAAAATAAAACAAGCCATATTGTAAATGTAGCCATTTCCAAGCACTGAACGCTTGGGAAGGTGGGTTTTCAATCATGTGGTCGTTCAGGAAATGTTCCTACAGCTGGTGTGCACGGCTCTGTGCCCTGGAGTATAGACAAAGATGCAGAGGGTATGTCTGCTTCTTAGGACTCAGGACCCAGCAACGCGCTACAAAATAGTTTCCATATTATCAGTGGGGTAAGTGCCAATGGAGTGATGGTTATAAATAAAATGTTCTCAGTTTAGAGGACCAGTACAGAGAAGCCTCGCATTTGAATACTGTTGATGAGAGGAAAGTCATTACATAGGGTGGAAATTTATTTAGAGAACAGGCTGGCTTTACCTTACTAGTTTAGGAAAAAATAAGAATGCCATAATAGCAAACATACATTGTCATACATTGTTCTGGTTCTTCAGTATTGAAGAATATTGAAAATTTCCTTTTCAGGGAATTCCCTGGCGGCCCGGTGGTTAGGACTCTGCACTCTTACTGCTGAGGGCCCGGGTTCAACCCCTGGTCGGGGAACCAAGATCCCACAAGCCATGCGACGTGGCCCCCCCAAAAGAGTCACCTTTTCAAAGAAGTCTTAGCTTTTTCTCTTTATTCTCTTTCAAGAATAAGAAACTTTATTTTAACTGTTGTCTATCTGGAACTGGAATTTGGCATCTGAAGTCAGAAATTCTTAGTTCATGGTTTGGACTTTGCTACTGTTTTTAGAACAGAGATTGCCTTGGGAAAAAATTACTTTAAATCAGCTGTCTTTCTCCTCGTTTTGCCCGACAATAGAGCTTAGTGCCTCACACCCTGGGGGCGGTGAGAGGGGACCACTGAGACATTGACTGACTCCTGGGACGGCCCAGGTCCGAGGGGGGCTCCCCTAGGTGCCCGTGACTCGAGGCCCCTTGACACAGGGCTGTTCCCCAGGCTGTGTCCTGAGGAGTTAAGTGTCCCCCAGACTTGCAGCCCAAGTTGTGCGGTGGAGTCCCGGCTCTTCCATTATGCCTGCGTGCCCTCTGGCAGGGTGGCTTCAGCGCTTTGAGCTTCAATTTCCTCATCTATAAAGTGAAAAGTCACTCCTGGTCACAGAACTGTGGTGACAACTCATTGAGAAAAACCACGCAGGGGAAAGGGAGGGCCCTCGGGGGAACCTGGCCTTTAGGAGGGAGCTAATAAACACTGTTCTGTTTTTATCTTTTATAAATGAACCATCCAAAAAAGCCCCACGTGGATGTGCCCCCAAATTGTACAGATACATCCTTACTGAAAGTTAAACATTTAAAAAATGTTATTTCCTGTTTTTAAGAAATGCGCAGGTTAAAGGAGCAGAAACAGCAAACTCGCAAGAGCATGATGAGGTGGTCCCTCACGTCGGGGGAGCCCCCTGTCTCTGTGCCCCTCATTCTCTCCTCCCTGAGTCGGAAAGAGTCATGCTCCATTCAGAAAAGCAAGAGACAGTCCCAGACTCGGAGTCTGCCAGACACACATCCATCCTTTTTCCTCCGACCTAGGTTTTCATCACCAACTCTCATGCTTTCTTGGGTTTCTCCGACTTGCATGTGTATCAGAGTAACTTCGAAGGTCTCTGAGTCAGATGTCTGGGGGGGGGGAGGGGTGCCGAGAATTTGCACATCCAGTGGGTTTCCCAGTTACTGCTGGAATCTCCCACCCCCTGGTTTTCCTTCTCCTGATTTAAAACTTTTGTGAAATTATACTTCTTGAAGTCTCTCCTTTTTTAGTAAAACACAAATAATATTTAAAATAATTATGTCCCCCCCCCCACCATCTTTTGCCTTTGAGTCTCTGGTGTGAAGTCCGAAGTTTTCCCCGTGAGGTAGTGATAGAACGTGGGTTTTTAGTCAGACAGATTTGGGGTCAAAACCTTGACTTCATCACTTATCAGCTCTGTGACTTTGGACGAGCTATTTCACCACTTGGAGACTCAGTTTTCTCGTCTGTAAAGTAGGACTAGTGATGTTCTTATCTTGGGAGCTTTGTGAGGGTTGAACGGGATAATGCACGGAACCTCCGAGTACGGCTCCTGGCCATCGGCAAAATAGCTGATTTTTTTTTTTTCTCTCTTTTTGGCTGCACCACGCAGCATGCAGAATCTTAGCTCCGCAGCCAGGGATGAAACCCAGGCCCCTTGCAGTGGAAGCGGGGAGTCTTAGCCACTGGACCACCAGGGAAGTCCCCAGAATACCAGCTATGTATCGCACATTTATTATGTGTTAGACATTCTTTGACGGTCTTTACGAGTATGACTCAGCTCTTCCTCCCATAGATCCACCTACGTGACTGTGAAGTAGGTTCCATTACTACCTCTGTTTCCTGGTGGGGAAACCACGGCACAGAGGTAAGTGCTCAAGACCATCCGGCCCACAGAACCGGGATTTCAACGCCATGGTCTAGACCTAGAGCCACTTTCTAAATCACTGCTCCGCTGCCCTGAGGTGCATGTTAAGTTTGTCACCGCAGCTGGCTAGGGCGCAGTTGCTGTAAGACACCAAACAAGGCGTGGCCGTGAAAGCAGCAGCTGCTGGTGGCCGAGATGCTGACCCGCCATGAACGGTAACGGGCCATGACGAGGGGTGGCTTCCGTGTGCAACACCTAAGGCCCTGGTTGGTAGACGGCCAAAGTGGGTCTGTGTGTGTGTATGAGACACAGAGACCGCAAGGGCGGAGCCTGCGGGCACCACTGGGAGTGTGCTCACTGGGGTGACGTGTTCACGCCTGGCTCCATCTCCGGGCCTCCAGCGGGACGCCTGGCCGCCTCTGGCCTCACTCAGGCCCCAGGAAGCCGCTTGTGTGTAATTATGTCACCCTCTAGTGGTTACTTCCGTATTAGCCCTTTATCCGAGGAACAGCCCCTCCCTCTAGGTGCAGGTGACCTCTGGGTGAGCAGACCCTCAGGGAACCTGGGGGGGCTGCAGGGGGGCAGTGCTGGGAAAAGAGGAGTGTGGCCAAGGGCAAGGAGAGAAGGGCAGGATCAGAAGAGGGCAAAGTGCTCTGGGAATAAGGATTAGTTTACTCCTGCAGAGAAGGCGGAGGTGGGAAAGGCAGAACATCTGGAGAGAGGAGGGGCTCCCACGCATCAGGTTGTTTAACCTTTTATTCTTAATGGAGGTGTAGTTGATTTACAATGTCGTTTCAGATGTACAGCAAAGTGATTCAGCTATATGTACATACACACATATCTATGTATGTACGTACACATATATGTACACAATATGTATCTATTCTTTTTCAGATTCTTTTCCATTACAGGTTATTACAGGACATTGGATGTAGTTCCCTGTGCCATAGAGCAGGTCTCTGTTGTTTATCTGTTTTATACATAGTAGTGTGTATCTGTTCATCCCAAGCTCCTAATTTATCCTCCCCCCACCCCCTCTGGTAACCCTATGTTTGTTTTCTGTGTCTGTGAGTCTATTTCCACAGCAACATGGATGGACCTAGAGGTTATCATATTAAGTGAAGTAAGTCAGAAAGAGAAAGACAAATATTGTATGATATCACTTATATGTGGAATCTAAAAAAATGATATAAATGAACTTATTTACAGAAACAGAGCATGCATCCATCTTTACCGAGCTTACCGAGCGCTGTTTCTTGTTTGTGAGCGTGGGTGCTGCACCCCGGGCTCTCTCGGGAGCTTCAGTGCAGAGGGCTGGTGGGGTTGGAGAAGAGCTATTTTTAACCAGTTTCAGTTCTCTTTTCCAAGGGAAGTAGGCATAGGCCGTGGGACTCACAAGGGCTGAGTAAATTCTGAACTCTCACCACCTGGGTGGACAGCTGGCTTGACTTCTTCTCCCCGGCCTGAGGCTATGTTCTCTCTGCCGGGAAAGGTCACTTTTGTCGGGATCTTCGTAGGTCTGTCATATCTTGATAAATATTTCAAAGGCAGGGAGGGGATTAAGATCCATCCTACTCAGAACTGCTTTGTAAACTCCATATCGGGCCTGGGACTCTGCTGTCTGCAGCCTTACGGGGCCGGAGTTTGAAGGTTATTCCCTGCTGGAAGGGTGCTGGCACTGAGCCAGGCTTTGCTGGAAAAAAGCCCTATTTGGATGAACCAGAGCATTTACATTTCTTACATCATGTCAGACCCAGAGGAGGACTAAGGGTCGGCCCTGATGCCGAGTTCACAGCCAGGTCCCCTTTTCTGCCAAGAGGATGGGGTTAAATGTTTTAAAAAAGACAGCCAGAAACTCAAGGGATACAAAAGCAAAATCTCACCTTGCTGGTGTTAACCCTTCACACCCCAGAGAAGATAGTTGGAGATCAAAATCCCATCTTTACATCCTGGGATCCGCAGCTTTCGTGATTGCCAGTCGTTCCCAAAGAGGCCGCTAACTCCAAGCATGGCTTCCCCCCTGTGTCAGGGCATGAACACAGCACGGAAACCCTGTCCACACTGTCCCTAAAGCTGGAAAAATCTGTCTCAGCTCTGAACTCAGTGAGGTTCTTTGTTTGTTGTTTGCTGTTTATTTTTAAACAGTACTGTTTAAACGTACTGTTTAAAGCCGAAAAGTTCAGGTAACTCTTTCAAGTTGTCCATGCCTGCTGTGGACCATCAAGAATTCCTTGATTGGGCTTCCCTGGCGGCGCAGTGGTTGGGAGTCCGCCTGCCGATGCGGGGCACGCGGGTTCGTGCCCCGGTCCGGGAAGATCCCACATGCTGCGGAGCGGCTGGGCCCGTGAGCCATGGCCGCTGAGCCTGCGCGTCCGGAGCCTGTGCTCCGCAACGGGAGAGGCCACAACAGTGAGAGGCCCGCGTACCGCAAAAAAAAAAAAAAGAATTCCTTGATTTAGTTGGTTGCGGGGACTAAAGCCGTCAGCATTTGGGCAGAAGAGGGAAACCTAGAGATTGGACGATTCTTCCCTTTGAAGCTTCAAAGGCGCCGTGAGGACGTGTGAGGTCAGCGCCGGGTTTTACAAGTGGCGAAAACAAGGCGGAAAATGAGAAGTGACCTTCTCAAAGTCATGGGGTCTTTCCTGGGCCCGCACAGCTTCTGGGAACCCCGCACGCAGGCTTGCCTTTGTACGATGTTTCAGTAAAACTCTGTGCGTCTGGAAGGATAATCAGACGTGGGCAGAAGTCCACAGACACGGGCTCACTTGTGGCACTAAGTGATGGGGATGCTAATTGACAAACCGCAGCAGGCGAGGAAAAGCAGCCACTCCAAACAGAGTGACGGTGGGAGCGGCTGTTAAAAGTGCTGGGTGGAGGGCGGAAAAATAAAGAAATAAGAAATAAATTATAAAGTATCTTAAAAGAAAAAGTGCTGTGGGGAAACGGGAATCCCCACCTTTGGGATCTCTTTTTTGCCTGGTTCTCCATTCTCCCAATTTTATATATAGATGTTAAAAGTTTGACATACTTTGAAAAATAATACGTAAGCTAAGAAGCTGTCCTAGCAGGCAGAGCGGAAGTGAATGAGCTGTGCTGTGACCTCAGCAGCGCCTGTGTGGTGCTTCACGTTAGAAACGGCCCGTCTGCTTCCTTAGGCTACTACGCGCCCATCATAATGTTCCATGTAAACGTAGCATTTACTACAAACACCCTGTAAGGGATCTACACCTACGGAACGCCGTGGCTACTATGTGAATTCATATGCTAATATTTTTCTGTGTTCTATAGTATAAGATAGGAAGTGCTTAAGATTTGAGCATTTGTTAATCCTTAACCACCATAAGGAATCTCATGGTTGAAGAGGGGAGGGAACAAATTAGAGGTATGGGATTAACAAACGGCTATATATTGATTAGCCAAAGAATTTGTCTGGGTTTTTCTGGAACATCTTATGGAAAAACCCGAACGAACTTTTTGGCCAAACCAACATAAACTAGAGAAGCAACAAGGATATATTGTACGGCACAGGGAATTATACCCATTATCTTGTAATAACGTATAGTAGAGTATAATCTGCAAAAATAGTCATTATACCGTACACCTGAAACTAACGCAATATTGTAAATCAACTATACTTCAATTTGAAAAAAAAACAACAACAAAGAATCCCGTGGTTTAAATTAGATCATCTTAAATTATCCTTGGCTCTGGGAGAGAGCCGGTTGTTCCATTCTGATGCATGGATCGTGTTCCACACTGAGGGTGGGAGGTGTTTGTTCTGTTTTGCTTTGCTTTTTTTTTTTTTTCCCCCTCCCCGGCCACGATGTATGACTTGGTCTTGTGGGAACTTAGTTCTGCGACCAGGGATCAAACCTTGGCCCCCAGCAGTGAGAGTGCTGAGTCCTAACCACTGGACCGCCAGGGAATTCTCTGTTTTGTTTTTCCTTAAAAACAATTTTTTTTTATTCTGTTCATTTAAATTCTAAGACAAAGCTGGAAAAGGGAGAGTTGAAGACCTGAAAATAATATCTTCTGTCATTTGCTATTCTCCCAGGAAAAGCAATGGCTCGCAAAAAATTTTTAAAAATAAAAGGCTGGAGGGATTAAGTCTGCGGTGTTCTACGAGAGAAAGCACCCAGATTCCATCTGAAAGTTGAGCTGTTTCACACCCTTTCTAAACAGGAAGGATGCAAATACATGGCAGCATTAGGTGGGAGCCTGAATGTTTTCTTAAACATTTCTTAGATGTTAGGGATCCTGAAACATTAAACAAGCAGAGTATCCCATCCTGGGTGAGTGCCCGTCAGGAGAATGTTTCCTAGCTCCTGCTTGAGTGGACCTACCCCACTCCCTCCCCTCCCAAAAAAAGAGTAAACTATCTCTAAACATCAACATCAAATCAGCAACAGCAATGAAACAACTTTAAAAAGGCGTATCAGAGATCCACCAGATTCTATTCTGCATTTTTCTGTAGCATATACCAGTTTGGTTCGCTTCGTGGTTAGATGCACCTGGATCGGGGTGGTGGTTTCATGGGTGGAGACAAATGTCAATATTCATCAAGCTGTGTATTTAAGATTTGTGTATTTTACTCTATGTATAGTCTGTTTCAGTTTTTTTTTTTTTAAAGCTGTTTGTTTGTTTAAGTCAGAGGGGGCGTAACAGGTCAAGGGAGGTTTACTTCTCTGCGTACAAACAATCACAACTTCTGTTTGTTCAACAGGCCAATCAAACAGGTAGAGATTCTGAGGCAGCCGGAATTGAAAAGGGCCGGGCACTTTGCCTTAACCCTAACCCGCAGCCCTGCGGCCACCCTTGCCCAGTAACTGCCACACCCTCCCTGGGCCTTTCTGGCCTGGCTGCACTTGCTCAACTAGGGCAGGGAGTTTGTCTTTCTGCTCAGCCACATCCCGAAGCCCCTGGCACAGTGTATGCAGTTGGCACTCGATAAATACTCTTTCAGTCTGATCACTTCTCTTTGGTTAATAATCTGTGTTGCGGGTGGGGAGTAGAGTGAGAGAGACAGGGAGAAGGAAGCTGTTTTTTAAAGCCTAGATCAGAGACTCTGTGTCATGGGGAGCACCCCGGGACTGGCCAGGAAGTGGGACAGAGAACGCACAGACCTTTTTAGGTCTGCCTCCATCTTTGAGGATGTTTCCTTAATGTTGGAAAAATACAGTCATTTCATCGTTGCCATACCGTGCTCCACGCTGTTCCCTATGGAGCCCAGTCGGGTCACATTATACTTGCTGGGTTCTGCTGTGCGGTTTTCCATTGTCATTTTGGTTGTCGATACTGGCTTTTCAGGTTGGGTCTGTGGTTTCTCTTGACACAAACAGGAGTACCTTTTATCACTGAGATTTTCCTAGGGGTCCGGCCATTTTAAGCTGGAAATTTTCATCGGGATTCGTGTTCACATTCCTGTGGGTGAAAAACACAGGCCTTTCTGCGGGGCAGGGGATGCAGCCGCTCTGTGCCACAAGGAGGACAAGGGCACCACGGGAAAGCCGTGACACACGTCAGAGCGCCAGACCCAGCTGGCCTGCCGGTCCCTGACACCCCACATGGTGGCATCTGCAAGGGTGAGGCCCTTTGCAGAGGAGCAAGAAGGCCCCTGCCTATGTGTCCTGGACTTGAACTTGGGGGCACCGGCTACTGGGCGTGAGACCCATCTAATGAGGGTCCTCATTAGAAGTTTCCTCTCTTTTAAATCTGCTTTTTTACTGAGGTATAACCGACATATAAAATAGGGACCTTGTCACAAATTTGCATCACCCTTGCTGAGGCCATGCTAGTACCTAAGGTACGTACAGAAGATATAGATCTTCTCTGTGTCTTTCCAATTTTAGTAGATCTGCTGCTGCGGCGGCGGTGGGCACTTCAATCCGTTTTTGTAAACGAAAGTTCTAACTGCTTTTGAAACCCACAGTCTTGTTTTATTTTGCTGGTGGAACCCAGCGGGTGATGTTGGGACAGGGCTGTGGCCACAGAGCATGGTTAGCTTGGGGAAAGCAGCAGAGCCAAAAAATGCCCCCTGATTCAACACTTCCGCCCTCTGAGTGACTTCAGCCCATATCCAGTTACAGAGTCACAGGGTTTCTTTGGCAAAAACACGTTTTTGGGCTAGAGTCCGCCAGGCAAAGCCAGTGTCACCTGGCTAGTGGAGTTTGGGGACCTGTCTGCCTCACACACGATTAGAGGCGTTGTTTGTTCAGGGCTTCTCTGTAGAATGTTTATTCATGGAGAAGGAGACAGAAGCTCCAGCAGCCCAGCTGGCTTTCCAGATCCTGGGTGGAATTTGTAACCCTGTTTTTCTCTTTCGTTGGATGTGGCTGTCACAGAAAGAGAATAAATATGGACCCCCGCTCACCGCCGATGCTGTGCTTCCATTGCATTTAACACATAATGAAAGTCAGGTGTGTGCTCAGAGATACAGAGCTGAACCAAGGCGAGGAGTCCTACACTTCTGTCCCCAGAGCTGGTGACAGTTCTGGGCAGAATCCTCTGGCCTCCCTCCGTTGGCCGCTGGCTGAAAGATGTGGTCCTGCTGAGGTGTTCTCGTCTTAAAACTAAATGACATATGAAAGAGGAAATACAAATGCCTAAGAATCATCTAAATGCGTCTGCCCTTGTGAATAATCAAAGAAATGCAGTTTAAAATGAAATAGTACTTTTAAAAATAAATAAATTTATTTATCTATTTATTTATTTATTTTTGGCTGCGTTGGGTCTTCGTTGCTGCTCGCGGGCTTTCTCTAGCTGCAGCGAGCGGGGGCTACTCTTCGTTGCGGTGCGTGAGCTTCTCATCGCGGTGGCTTCTCTTGTTGCGGAGCACGGGCTCTAGGCGTGCGGGCTTCAGTAGTTGTGGCATGCGGGCTCAGTAGTTGTGGTTCGCGGGCTCAGTAGTTGTGGCTCTCAGGCTCTAGACTGCAGGCTCAGCAGTTGTGACGCACGGGCTCTAGAGTGCAGGCTCAGTAGTTGTGGCGCACGGGCTTAGTTGCTCCGCGGCATGTGGGATCTTCCCAGACCAGGGCTCGAAACTGTGTCCCCTGCATTGGCAGGCAGATTCTTAACCACTGCGCCACCAGGGAAGCCCAAAATGAGATAATATTTTTTACCTATCACAAGATGAGATTTTTTAAAAAATGACACTATCCAATCATCTTAATTAACTTTTATTATTCAGAACTAAAAATTACTTCAGTGTTTTGTTTGTTTGTTTGTTTTGCGGTACGCGGGCCTCTCACTGTCGCGGCCTCTCCCGTTGCAGAGCACAGGCTCCGGACGCGCAGGCTCAGCGGCCACGGCTCACGGGCCCAGCTGCTCCGCGGCATGTGGGATCCTCCCGGACTGGGGCATGAACCCGTGTCCCCCGCATCGGCAGGCGGACTCTCGACCACTGCGCCAGCAGGGAAGCCCCACTTTACTGTTTTATTAGGCTTTACCTTCATGAAAGGTTGGAAATTTTTTAGACTATTTTGAAAGCATAATAAATTGCCTAATAGACTTAATAAACCAATTTAACTGGATTGGTGGACTGGTCAGTAGATGCCAGGGCTGTGAGGGCTGGAAAGGACTTTAGGGCTTATGTGGTTCAGCCCTTCATCGTCTCCATGAGGCCTCAGGGATGTAGAGCAGGTGTGTCTGGAGTCCCAAGTGTGAAGGGCTAGAACCGCGTTAGTAAAACACAGTGTGCTGTTGCTTAGGTCTTGCTGTAGGTGAATAGTTTAAAATAGGATTACGCTTTCTTTTCTTTTTTAATATCTCTAGGATGTTGTGCTTTACTGTCTTTCCAGACAGACAAAATGTCATAGGCCTCAAAAAACGGGAATCCAGGCCTGTTTTCCCATCCGCTCTCTGTCCTTATACGACTGTGTGTCTGGATGCCTCTCTGTATTTTTTTAAAATTTTTGTTAGGGCTTCCCTGGTGGCGCAGTGGTTGAGAGTCCGCCTGCCGATGCAGGGGACACGGGTTCGTGCCCCGGTCCGGGAGGATCCCACGTGCCGCGGAGCGGCTGGGCCCGTGAGCCATGGCCGCTGAGTCTGCGCGTCCGGAGCCTGTGCTCCGCAACGGGAGAGGCCACGACAGTGAGAGGCCCGTGTACCGCAAAAAAAAAAAAAAAAAAAAATTTGTTAGAGTTGATTTACGTTACGTTAGTTTCAGGTGTACAGCAAAGTGAATCAGTTATACATACACATGTATCCACTCTTTTTTTAGATTCTTTTCCCACATAGGTCATTACAGTGTTGAGTGGGGTTCCCTGTGCTGGACAGGAGGTTCCCATTAGCGACCTATCTTATATTTAGCAGTGTGTGTATGTCAGTCCCAGTCTCCCACTTTATCCTTCCCCCACCCCCTGTAGTTTTAATGAGGATTGCCACCTGACCACAGTTGCCGTCTCTTCGGTAGACTTACTTAGCAACCATTTGAGCAACTCCAAATACACGGAGGCGTTTACAGTCTGAAAGGGGAGTTTTAGAAGTCCATACGTGAGTCTAATACAAAGTAGGATAGGCTGTGAGATTTGGTGTTAGTCAAGCTCATACTAGCTCCTGTCATGAACAATGCCAGCTGTAAGTTGGCTCTAAAATTGTAGAAGTTCATTTCTAGCCCCTGTGAAAACCAGAATGCATGTTCCCTATCGGCCAGCAGCTCTCCAGGCAGCACCTCCAGGACCTGGGCTTCTTCTGTCTGTGACTCTGGCTTTCGTCCTCCTTGAACCCTCTGTGCTTGTCCACAGGAGGCTGGAAGAAGCAGGGAGCATGGGGTACAGCTTGTGGGGGGTTTTCATGGGCCAGACTCGGGAGTTGCCGACATCATTTCTTCTGACATTCCACGAGGAAGAGCTCAGTCCTATGACCATTTTAGGACATTTGAGCGCTGGAAAATGTGATCGAGCCGTGTGACCAGCCCGTGAGCTCTGCCACGAATAGCTGTGAGGGTCCCAAGTGGGAAGATGTCGTATGGGGTGAAGTCACATCTCAGCAAATAAATGCATAGGTGCCCAGGGATGCAGAAGTTATTAATACTTATTTCTACGATTAACTATCGTTTTTGTTGATTTTAATAAATGCATCGCTGCTGACTCCTCGTAGGTGTATACGCACTTCTAGCCGTTTGTGTTTTCAGTTGTGGTGCCTCTCTCGGGTCAAGGACATGTTTGCAAGCTGGCTGGATCCAGTGGAGATCAAACCTTCCCCGACCACCCGATGTAGCCTTGGAGAGGAGCCTGAAAATCGCGAGCTCTCCCCAAAGCCACACACAGACACGCTCCCATCAGTATTTTGTTTAATTTTTATTTATTTATTTAGCTGCAGCCCACAGGATCTTTTTTTTTTTTTCAGTTGTGGCATGCGGGATCTAGTTCCCTGACCGGGGATCAAACCCCAGCCCCCTGAATTGGGAGCGCAGAGTCTTAGCCACTGGACCGCCAGGGAAGTCCTCTCCCATCAGTATTCTTAATTTCAGTTCAGCCGTGACCGAAGGCAGGCGGCCTGAGGGCCTGTGCTGGTGGCTGGTCCCCACTCCTGCCATTTGCCGCCCTCACGGCTGTGTAACACAGACCATACGTCCTCCCGTCCTGCCCACGCGGGCTGACAGGCTTCTCCTTCTGCACTCGTTGTGTTCCTGCGGGGTCGGCCCTCCCAGCTGGGCCCCAAGCTCTGGGCTGTCACTCCACAGACAGCAAACATCGCCAGCCTTCCTGAGTGCAGATCTGATGCTGCCTCTCTCCTGCTGGAGTGTCTTGTGTGTCCTGCAGATTGCAGACGGAGGCCCAGACTCCTGGAGTGGGGGGTGTCCTGGGGTCTTCAGTCAGGCGGTCCCAGGATGAGGGAGCCCGCCTTGCCAGGAATTGATGACTTTTGTTTTTCTTTGAATTTGGGTTTTCTCTCTCTCTCCCTCTCTTTCTCATTCTGTGTTTCCTACAGTTGAATTTTGGACATGAAATTGTTAGATGATGTTCTTGTCATTCTCAAAATGCGTTACGTGTTTCTGACCTTCGTCCAGTGGGAAGGCCTCCCCCTCCCACGTCCGCCCGTGGGAATCCTGCCCGTCCTCTGAGGGACAAGTTCAAACACCACCTCCATCAGGACTTCCCTGGTGGTGCAGTGGTTGAGAATCCACCTGCCAACGCAGGGGACACAAGTTCGAGCCCTGGTCTGGGAAGAACCCACACGCCGAGGAGCAACTAAGCCCGTGCGCCACAACTACTGAAACCCGCACGCCTAGAGCCCGTGCTCCGCAACAAGAGAAGCCACCGCAGTGAGAAGCCCGCGCACCGCAAGGAAGAGTAGCCCCCGCTCGCCGCAACTAAAGAAAAGCCCGTGCACAGCAACGGAGACCCAACGCAGCCAAAAATTAATTATTTATTTAAAGAATTAAAAAAAGAAAACACCACCTCCATCATGAAGCATCCCCTCCTTAGGAGTTAATCTGTCTTTCTTAGGATTAATAATCCGGATACACTTACTAGGGTAACAGCTGGACGGCCATCGGTACTGCCACTGTGATGTGCTACTCTGCTCAGTATTGTAATCTGGCCCGTTGCCCCACCCCTGAAAGATAAGAACAATTTCACTCATCTTTGACCAAGACGTAGTAGATGCTCGATAAAATTTAATTGATTTGGAGTCACAGAAAGAACTTCCTTTGAATTACTCTCTGGCATTCTCGCTGGGTCTGACCTTTCTCCTATGCTGAGTAGTGAAATAGCTAGTCATTTAGTTCTGATGATGGGAAATTACTCCCCGTGTCATTACTGCGTCTGCTTTTCCTAGTGATCAACTGTAAGGATGAGACGTTACTGGAATAGAAAGTTTATCTCCCTGGCTGGTAGGTGGTGACCCTGGGCCGTGGGTTAGGTTGGCTGCCTTTACTACCCATGTGCCCGTAGTATCTTGCGTGTTACCTCTGTTGTAGCCCTTACTACACGAAACGTAACTAACTCACAGATTTCAGATGGAGCTTGTGGTTTTGATGATGGTGGTGATGATTTGTTTCGCCTGCTTGGCTGCCACTCTAGACCAGCTCGGTCCGTAAAGTCCCTGTGATGATGGAAATGTTCTGTGACCTGAGCTGTCCCCAACAAAAGCCACAAGACCCACGGAATTCCCTGGCGGTCCAGCGGTCAGGACTGCGCGCTTCTACTTCAGGGGGTGCAGGTTCGATCCTTGCTTGGGGAACTAAGATCCCACGTGCTGTGCGATGGGGCAAAAAAGACCAAAAACAAAAAAAAGCAGCCACAAGACCCACGAGGGGACTGAGCCTTTGAAATGTGGCCACGGACACTGAAGACCGGAATGCTTAACCTCGTCATTTTAGCTTTTTTTTGGCCGCTCCACACAGCATGTGGGATCTTAGTTCCCCAACCAGGGATTGAACCCGGGCCCATGGCAGTGAAAGCGCCGATTCCTAACCACTGGACGACCAGGGAAGTCCTGAGTCATTTTAACTTTCAGTCGTCACGAGTGGCCCGTGGCTACCGTAGTGGAGGGACGGCGATGCTGCATTCCTAGGGGAGTGACATCTTATGGGCCTGTTGTCTTCTCCTCTGTGGTGCTAGGCACTCAGTGGCCTCCAGTCAGTGCCCGTCGAGGGATGGACGCTCGCCAGGGGCCGCAGAATTCAAGGAGCCTCTGCCGGCGTCCGTGTGGCACCTGCATTCTCTGTGGCCCCCACGAGGCGGCCCAGGCCACACGGCCACCCGGCTCGGCCTCTGTCCTTGCAGCCTTCGCCAGGCCAGCAGGCCACCAGGGAGCAATTGAGCAGGAGGGCTGGGGGCCTGTGAAAGGGGCCTGGCAGAGCCGTAAAAGAAACAGAAGAATCTCGGTGGTGAACTGAGAGCCTCAACCTGCCCGGGCTTGAATCGGGTGACCCTGCTTTTTCCAGAGGCAACCGCACAAGTCATTTAATTCCAAAAACCAGAACCTGTAAGACCCCGGGACCTGGCCTGAAGGACTCCAGTGTGACTCTGGTCTGGGGAAAGGAGATGTGGGTATTGTGCTGGAGAAGGGAGGGAAGAAGGGGGCCGCCTGGCTGTGGACGTTCTCCCCGTGAGGAAGGAAGTGAGGGCTCCTGTAGGGGTGAGCACTTTCTGCCTCTGGTCCTATTAGAAGGATGCTCGACACCTGTTCCCCCTGAGGACCTTCCTCTCCCGCAGCACAGTCTAAGGGTCAGTCTGAACCGGGAGACCAGCTAGAGGCGGCAGTGGGCAGACTGCATCACCTAGAGTTGCTGGCAACCAGGGGGCCACGTCCACGTGGGCTGTCAGTCCCGGGACAGTCAGATGCCCCCTCCTCTCCTGCTCTGGGTGGGAGCCCCTCCGGCCGGTCCTTCGTCAGCCGTGTCCCTGGTACCTGGCTGGTGGAGGTGGAGGCCCAGGTGTCTGGCATCACCATTGCAGCCCTGTGGATCCAGGCTGCTGCTTCCACTATTCTTTTCACTGCAGTAGGCATCTCCCGCTTGTTTATAAAAATGACTGAAATAACTATCCTGTTTTTCCAAATGGAAATTGCCCATTTGGGGAGCAGAAGGTTGGCAACTTCAGGAAGAGTTTAAGAGCACAAGAAGACTAGAGTACGATGAGGCAATGACTTAACTGAACTCTCTGTTTCTGGGATGGAACGACGGAATTGTTTAGAAAAAAGAACCAGTGTATGTAACTGCTTCCAGAAAACCCTATATGTGCAAATCCAGATATATAAATAGTTCAGAATGATTGTTCACATGGTAAAACGACTATTATATGTAATATATAAAAATATATAATACATATAGTAATGTTCCTTTAAATAAGAGAGTCACTTACTTAAAAGCTTTTGGGAACCCGACAAGCAAAATGAATGTGTGAAGTAGCCAGGAGAGAGGCGATAGAGAGCAGTGGGGAGTTTGGAAAATTAGCCTGTGTGTCCCCTCCCCCATCCATGAGGCATTTATATTTCAAAATTTTTTAAACTTTATGTTAGTCAAAGAGATTTGATTGGCTGACAGTTGGTGATTCCTGTTTTTTAAAATAGTGAGATTTCCCTAGGTCCTTTGTGTGTGTGTGTGTGTGTGTGTGTGTGTGTGTGTGTGTGTGTGTGGTACGCGGGCCTCTCACTGCTGTGGCCTCTCCCGTTGCGGAGCACAGGCTCCGGAAGCGCAGGCCCAGCAGCCATGGCCCACGGGCCCAGCCACTCCGCGGCATGTGGGATACTCCTGGACCGGGGCACGAATCCGCGTCTCCTGCATCGGCAGGCAGACTCTCAACCACTGTGCCACCAGGGAAGCCCCTCCCCAGGTCCTTTTAAAATACGCTTTGGTTTGCAAAAACAGGAACACATTTACTTGGTAACATAAGATAAACATTTTAATTCTAGTTAGCCCATGGCTTAGAGAGAGGTCATTGGCCTGCAGGTGACGGGGATCCAGAGCTCCATTTATTGCTTTGTTCACTCTGTCCCAACCAAGGAATGTGCAGAAGTGGATGACACTTGCCCAGGTAAATGCTTTTCCCCAGACCAGCAGACCCAGTGAAAGCAGATGACGGGAGAAAGGTGGGAGCACCCAGACATCTCTCCCTTCCCCTCCCCGCTCCCCTGAAAACAAAGTCCACAAGTGTGGCTGCCACGCTTCCTGTACCGCACTCACCTCTGGCCATTCTTCTCTAGAGCATCTTTTTAAATTAATTTATCAGGATTCGTGAGGAGGAAAAATTCCTCTTTCTTATCTTGCGATGGACTTTTGCTTGGTACCCAGGGAGAAAACTCTGCTTTTCCGAGTGAGGTGAGGGGGAGTCAGCAGGGATCGGCCCCTCTGGGAACCTTGCAGGGACCAGAGTCTGGAGACTTACACCACCTGCTCCTTGGGTTGCATTGCAGCAGATACAGAGGACACGTTTACACTTCCCGAGGCCCTGGGGCCTGGGGAATCATGTTTCTCTGAAACATCAAGAATTAGGTCTTTAGGGCTTCCCTGGTGGTGCAGTGGTTAAGAATCCGCCTGACAATTCAGGGGACATGGGTTCAAGCCCTGGTCCGGGAAGATCCCACATTCCGCGGAGCAACTAAGCCTGTGCGCCACAACTATTGAGCCTGCGTGCTGCAACTACTGAAGCCCGCGTGCCTAGAGCCTGTGCTCCACAACAAGAGAAGCCACCGTGATGAGAAGCCCGCGCACCACAACTAAGAGTAGCCCCCGCTCGCCGCAACAAGAGAAAGCTGGCGCAGCAACGAAGAACCAACGCAGCCATTAAAAAAAAAAAAAAAAAAAAAGAATTAGTCTTTAGCGGGGTGGTCTCAGGATCCGGTTGTGTGTGCTGACACCCTGTGCCACAGTTGGGGCGGGTTTGCTCTCTCCTTCCCAAACAGTGGGGAGTTTGTCGCTGTGGCAAACTTATCGCTGTGAAGGACAAACTCGTTTCTGGGTAAGGGCAGTTTTGCATTTCTCTGAAAGGCCACAGTTAAAACCTCACCACTCCTACCCACTCTCTACCCTTCACCTCACCCCCAAGACGTGATTTGTCCTGCAAGCTAGAGACACAGGAGAAACGACACAGTGTTCGCGATATAAGGCTTCCCAAGGGGCTGCAAAGAGTAAGGTGGTGGAGCTGGGATTCCCCCCAAAAAAACCCAAAACTTACTTATTTTCATCTCCACCAACTGTTGAGAAATATCACGAAAAGGAATGCTATATGCCTCAAGGCTGAGAGGGTTCATTGGGCAAAGCTTAGAAGGAAGAACTAGAGAGAGACCCAGGGACAGAGTGACCCGTGGGAGAACTTGCTGAGACTGCCTTAACTGAGCTGAGAAGGAGAACAGTCACCAGGGGACTGTGTAGGAGGTTATGGAACTTTCTGATAAAGTCTGGGTTCATCATTGCATTAATCTCTGGTCTCTCCTTAAGAAAATATTTTAAAGAGAAAAGTGTCTATGGAGAGAAATGCACGCTGGAGAAACAGCTAGCTACAGGACTAAGTAGCAATTATTGACCACCCCCCCCCCCTCAAAAAAAAGTAGAGACAGAGGAGATCTTGCCAGGTCCTGTTTCCTGGAGCGAGTGGTCGAGGTAGCTGCTGTTTCTTGCATGGCTGGTCCAGGCCTTGTGCTTGTGTAACCAGCCCACGTGGTTTGCATTGAACCCCCTGAGCCCCTCCCTTCCTGCCAGCTCCACCTGCCCTCCAGCCAGCTGTCTCTGTACCTAAATTTTCCAACGTTCACTGAAGGCAGAGGTTTCTTTTTAAGTGTGAGGACCCTCTTTTAAATAAGAAAAAAAAGTTATGTGCCCCAGGAGACAAAATAGTTATATTTTCCACTGAGATAGTATATAAAGATTCCCTCAAATCATTAGGTATTTTCCCATTTAAAAATATCTGTGTTGAGAAAGACAGATATTATATGACATCATTTACATGTGGAATCTAGAAAATAGTACAAATGAACTTATTTACAAAACAGAAACAGACACACCAACTTAGAAAATAAACTTCTGGTTACCAAAGGCGAAAGGTGGTGGTGGGGGGGACAAATTGGGAGTATGGGATTAACAGATGCGTACCACCGTATGTAAAATAGATAAACAACAAGGATTTACTGTAGAGCCCAGGGAACTCTACTCAATACCTTGTAATAAACTATAACGGACATGCGTGTTATTTCCAGTTTGAGGCTGTTCTAGTCTTGACACGTATCCTGGTGTGCACGTGGGCAGATTCCTCCAGGAGAGTGGAACTGTTGTGTCTTCAGGAACGTGTTTTTAAAATGTCAGAGCTTTATTGAGCTATAACTCACATACCATATAATTCACCATTTAAAGTGTATAATTCAATGGTTTTAATATATTCCTTGAATTGTAATATACTAGCGTCCTCAGTAGCACTTTTAAGTGAGCAAGTATTTTATTCGTTACAAGGATGTACATATACGTAGACTGTCAGAGTGGAAGTACGTGGACATATTTACTCATTTTGGAGACAGTACTTGGTCTGTGTGTTCTGTGGTTGTGTGGTCTCCAGATATCTTTAGCCCCTAGGGGAGGAGCCACTGGTTCCAGGCATTTCATGTAGAAATTTGCCCTTAAAGTCCATCCATCCATCCATACATCCATCCATCCATCCATCCACACATATATATGTAATTTGAAAGACTCCATGCTTTAATTCGTTGCATATTACTATGAATGGTTCTATGACAGTGGTTCTCACATTTTCTTGGGCGTCAGAACCACCAGATGACTTGTTAAAACGGATTGCTAGGCACCACCCTCAGAGTTTCAGATTCAGTAGGTCTAGGTGGAGCTTGAGAATCTCGGTACCTAATCGGTTTTCAAGCATTGCTCACGCTGTTAGTTGGGGACCATATTTCGAGAAACTTGTAGCGGCTGTTACCTTGGAAGTTGGAGGACTGTGTACGGAAGGAATTCATTCAATCATTCAATAGATGAGATGGGGTATAAGACACAATTTTTTGGAGGGAAGAGGGCGCTTAGCAGGCTCTTGTGGTAGCTCAGAGTATGGCAGTAGCAATGGAGAGTCAGGAATACATTTTTAAAGTATTAGGGAGCCACAGTCAAGAGGCCTTGACAATTGCTTTGACATGGAGGGTATGGGTGAGGGAGGGGTCATGAAGGACACCAAGATTTCTGGCCAGGATCCGGGAGGAGAATTGGAGGACAGAGAGCAGGCAGGATTGCAAGGAAGAGGTGTAGCCAATCAGTATCTTCATGTCTGTACTTCTTAGCTCTCTAAGAAGACTTACTCAACCATCATTTCGTGGTCAAAAGGTGACTGACCCCCCTAAGAAACTAGAAGCATGTGATCATGGGAGTTTCCCTGGACCACGGATGTTAGATGCTCAGTGGGGATTCAATATCAGATTTCAGAGGGGCTCGTAACTTTAACAAACAAGAATTGTTCTGAGTACATTGGAAATTATCGCACTCCTTCTTTATTGCAATATCTCTCGGACCCTTCCAAAAGCAACTTGAAGTTTTCTTTTTGACCAAAGCGCATTGCTAGGTGCCGTCCTTGCTCTGTCCCTCTCCAGCTCTACATCCTGACGTGGTCGTCCTTGGGCTGATGCGTCCTGCCTTTCAAGTAGGTTTGTCGTCCCTGCTGGACCACAGCGCCTTGGGGAAGCAGCTCCCTACACATTTCCAGACGCTGGATGGTGCTCGAGTCTCTGAGGAGAAGGTAGAGACACGCTGACGTCTCTGAAATCTCCACCTGCGGCCGACAGTGGTTCCCAAACAAGAGGATAAGGAGCGAAGCAGCTTCTCGCTGGTCGGTGGGCTGCAGCGTGTGGAGGCCTTGGTGTCCCGCCTCCTGTTTCCTTGAGAGCAAACGAAGGCTTTCCTTTCAGTGGGGTTCTGTCCTAATGACGGGGAGGAGATGGTGAACAGGATCGTTTCCAGAGCAAAGACACAAAACCACGAGTAAACAGATCAGCACGCCAGCTTCTTGTGTGTTACGTTCAGAGCTGCTGCTCCAGGAAGCTGGGGAGGAGGACGGAGGGCCCTTCTTTGGAGCGGGCGGTCAGTTGAAGATGTGGCCTCAAGGACAGAGGAGCCTGCCCTACACAGAGAGAGGAGAAGCTGGTCCCGAGGTCAGCCAAGTGCAAAAGGAGAAACCGTGGGGACGGGCGGAGGCAGGCCTCAGACAGCTGGGGGTTCCTCCAGCAGAGTGGAAACCAGGAGAGGGTGGGAGGCCCGGCCGGGGTGGGGCTCTTGAAAGGCCTCGCGTATGTGTTGAGGAGCTCCGACTTCATCCTTTAGGAGACGGGGAACCTTTCTTTAAAAAGCAGAGAAGTCTCTGGTCAATTTTGAGTTTTAAAAAGAGCTCCTTTGGGACTCCCCTGGCGGTCCAGTGGTTAAGACTCCACGCTTCCACTGCAGGGGGCAAGGGTTTGATCCCTGGTCGGGGAACTAAGATCCCACACGCCGTGTGGGGCGGCCAAAAAACATTAATTAATTAAAAGTAAGTAAATAAAATAGAAAAAGCTCCTTGGCAGCTGTATTCGTTGAAAGGCAATGCAGTTTTCCACCATCAGTGTAGGGTCTTCTCCTCCCGAAGACACAGTCCCTTGGTCAGCATCCCTGTTACAAGCTATCTGAAACTTCTTTCCACTTTCTCCCCAAGCCTTGCATTTCTTCGCGTAAGCACGTTGCTCCTTGCCTCTGCGCCCCTCACACCTCACAGGGTCTGTCTCCCGACACTCATCTCAGCCTGGCTGGGATCGCCCATCTCAACATAAACACCAGCTCTTTAAAACCATCATTCTATTTCTTATACATCAACTATCCTTCAAATATAAGTGAAAAAAATTCCTATTATTCTATTTTAATTTCTCCAGCTTTAAACAACCTGTTCTCAATCCATGTATCATTCTGTTTGGGGGGCAAGTCTGCTTTTTTTCTCCCACGAGGCTGCGTGTGTGAGTGTGTGTGTGTGTGTGTGTGTGTGTGTGTGTGTGTGTGTGTGTATACTGGTCACTTTGTAATCAGCCTGTGTTTTATAAACATTGCTTTTGGGGCTACTTCCTACAAATCAGGATGTTGCTCTCGGACAGCCTTCCTCTTGGTAAGAGGGCAGTGGTGAAAAGCAGGGAGGCAGAGCAGAGAAGGCCTTTGCTCCGGGGGTGGTACGTGATGTGTTCAACCTGTGTTTGGGGAAGAGGGGAAAGGTCTCGATTCCAAGCCAGGGTCTCCCATTCAATCGCTGTAGGACCGAGTTCCTGGGCCCCTCCACGCCTTAGTTCCCTGTGGTTTCCCTGCTCAAAGTGAGGATAAAAATAGCCTGTACCATAGCATTTTAGTGACGGTTAAATGAGGAAAACGGGTGTAAAACATTTGGCTCAGTGCATGTAGAAGGTGTTTAATAAATGCTCACTAGTATTAGGTATTGTCACTGGTCATCCATCAGGAACTGTTTATTGACAGGTGTACGTCCAGCAAGCAGGATGGGGCACCCAGGAGAAGGAGGGGGGCACATCCTACCTTCAGCAAACACTGGGCCCACCGGAGAAGTAGGAACACACAGAGTCCCAAGGCAGCGTGTGCGGGCTTGGCGGTGCAGGCTGGACACCATCCTCCAGGGGCTGAGGAAACGCCAGGTCAGTGGAAAGAGCCTCCTGGCATTGGATTAACCAAAGGCAGCTTTACGGAGGAAGTGAACCTTGGTAGTGGACTTGAGAGTCGTTTGAGGTTTGATTGCTGGAGAGGCAGAAGGTTAAGATGAGGTCTTGGGTGGGGAAGCAGGGCTTGTTCTCAGAGCAGGAGACTGGAATAGGGACCCCGTGGCAGGAACTTCAGGCAAAGAGTTGGGGGGTAGAATGAGGCCAGGTTGGGAAGTTTCGGGGGCTCAAGGGCTGGGAACCACCATGAATTTTCAACCAGGGAAACATTATGACGCACAGTCAGTGCTGCAGGAAAGCTGGTGTTGGAGCCCCGTGGGTTAGACAGCAGAGAGCACTTCCTGGAAAGTGGGGAAGGGGGATGAGGGCACCTGCATTGCAGGAGGTGTCGTCGGGTGTCCTGCGGTCCATGAGGAGCCTTTCTCTGCAGAGGTGGAAATGGAGTGGCCAGGTTGGCCGGGGGATAGCGGGGAGGGGAGGGAAGGCACAGGCCTGCAGCTCTGGTACCCCCTCCCCAGCCCCCACCCTCCGCAGAACTCCTGGGACCAAGGGCAGCACTTGGACAGCAGCCAGGAGTTCACACAGGGACCGAGCTTGTCTACTTGCTGTGCCAGGACTGTTAACAAAATTGCAAATGGCCTTTGAATTACAAGGCAGCAGCTCCTCGCTGGGTCGCAGAGTAAGAAGTAGCCAGTGGCGACCTGGAAAAGGGTCCCTGCAAGCTGTTCTTTCTGGGTAGGTTTCCGGGGGGGGGGGCCCATCTGGGGCCAGGGGGCAGGTGTGGGAGGTGACATCACTTCCTAGGGGACACCTGAGCTGCTTGAGTCCTCGGGCTCTGGGGGAGGCCAGTCCTGAGCAGCCAGGGGTGGTTTTGTGAACAGCCAGTGACCTTGGTGGGCGCTTGTCCCACGGGTGGGGTTTTCTGTGGCATCACTGCTCTCGTGTGTGGACAGCAAGGGGATGCCCCTTCAAGGGCGGAGCTGCTGCGTCGGCCCCAGCCCCCAAGCCCCTCTCCGGGTCTCCCAGCTGCTCGGGGTGGACACGGCCTCTTAGGGAAAGAAAACTTGTGGCTGGAAAAGTCCCAATTCAAATATGCACCCCTTTGGCTGTGACAGTGAAGTGGTCTCAGTAAGGACCCTGGACGTGCGCGGAGGGGCCCGAGTACAGCAGGGCTACACCCCACCTGGCCACTCAGTGGTTTGGGGGATGCTCCCCGCAAGGACCCTAAACAGGGTAAACCATCACCCTCATTCTGGATCTTTGTCCCCCCTTGATTTTTCCTCGAGGTTCACTGGACCTGACATATGACGTACTTATTTGTTCATGGCTGTATCTCTGGCACATGACCAGGCCGCCAAGACGCATTTGGCGAACGACTATTTTGAATGAATGAAAATAATGCGGCAGGCGGGCAGAGGAGATGTCTGACCAGCTCGTTCTGACCCTCAGGAGGGGTCCTGACTCAGAATGTGGCATCCTCCCCTGGCCCCGAAGAGAGAGACCCTGGACCCCCGCCCCCAATCCTGCCCTGTCCACTCGCTCGTTCGGCCAAACCGTGGGCCTCACGGCCTCCTTCCTCCCCAGCCGGGTGGGGCAAGACGTCTCCATTCTGCCCATGCCAATGAGGCCAGTCGCTGGGGGGTCACGTCTGTCCGTGGGAGAGAGCGGGTCCTGAGGGCTGCTGTGTGTGCCACTTGGGGACAAGTGTTTAATTTCAGGTGCCGGACATCTGGAAAGCAGAGAAAGAAGCCACCACACGTGCTAGGGTCTTCTGTTTTCCTTTGCTAAGTTTTAAAACATATATTTTTTAATGAGCCGAGAGTTCGCTGGAAAGCGCGGGGTGGTGGGAACAGCCGCCCGAGTGATTCCCGCCTCGGGCGATGTTGACGAGGGCGGGATTAGCGGCTCGGGGAAGTTTGGCCTCAGCGCCTGCGCTGGAGCCGAGCGGTCAGAGCCGCTCTGACCGACTCCTGTCCTCGGAAACGGGCCTAGCGTGGCCTCCGGTGAACCTGGGACTTTCAGGAGAGGTTTCACGGGAGCCTGATGCGAGGGTGGCACAGAAATGAGAGAGAGGGGCCTGGGGATGAGAAGGGGCACCAGCTGGGAGAGAGAACTCAGCTCCCCGGTGGTGGGGATGGGCCGGCGGGAGCGGGTGTGGGGAGGGAGAGGACCGGGGGGGGGGGGGGAGTGGCCCCGGCCCTCCAGCCCCCAAGAAGGGCTGGTAGTGGGGTGGAGGGTGTTTGCACAAGCAAACTCTTTGAAGCTTCTCTCCTGTCCTCCCACTCTGGCCCTGGTCCCCTCCCCTCCATAAAGCCATTAGCTTCTGGTGCCAGCTCTATCTCTGCTCCATCTCTGGGCCCTGTCGGTGCATTCACAGACCTCCTGCCCTGGGGGACGGGGAGGTTTTATGGGGGGAGGGCCTCTCTCAGAGGAGGCGAGGTCTGTTAGGAAAGCAGGGTGTGGGGCGCCGCCGGCGGCCGCCAGGCCGGATCATTTCCGAGCTGGCTCTGCATGACAAAGGGGCTTTGATCTGCCCCCCACCAGCCCGACACACCTGCCCGCGGGTGCCCCCGCCCCGACGGAGACCTCCCGAAGAAAAGCCCGGAGGGGGTGGGGACAGCTGTGCCCCAGCTCCCCCGGGCCCTGCTCGGCCACCTTCCTCTCCTGGTGGCCCCGGGACAGAGATATCTCCCAGGCTGATGACCCAGAGCCCCTCCCGGAGAGCCAGGAGGCCCTGTGCTGCTCGGTGAGATGGGGGTGGTCTCGGAGTGTGGGGGCGGGGGTTTCGTTGAGGTGGGGTGCTGAGGGGCCCTGGGGGTGTGGTCACGCCCTGGATGGGGGCTCAGGGAGGAGAGGAGGTGGGGTTGCGTTGCCAGAGGCTTGCTCCGGGGTCCGTCTGTCTCCAGGGGCTCTGGGAAAGCTGTTCTCTGGGAGCAGGCAGTCTGATGCGAGGGTGGCAAACCCATCCCTCCTGGAGGGCACAGGGGAGGCATGGGCCACCGAGGGGCTACCGCTGGCACAGCCTGGGGGCAGCTTTTACATTTCCCAGAGGAGTTGGCTGGAGAAAGTGCAAAGTCCCTCCCTTCTACGGTCTGTCCCGGTGGACTCGGGCTGGGCTTTGGAAACCGCGTTTAGCGGGAGAAGGGTGCAGACTGAGAACGAAGGCTCCTGCTTGGCTGTAGGTAACCAACTCGCCAGGTGTCTTTAGGTGCACGCAACAGATACACCCCTGGGAGGAGCCGATGGGATGGTCCTGTCTCCTTGGACGTTCTGGAAGGAGGGCAGGCGTGCATAGTAGCAGCCAAAGCATCTCCCTAAATGCCGCCCGGAGCGGCTCTGCGCTGGAAATGCCTTGCTTTCCTCCCTTTCCTGGTCTCTCAGTCCCCTGTTTCCTTAAGCAGCAGGTCCTGAGCAGGGCTCCCCAGGCTGGAGCGACCCCCAGGGTGAGAAGGAGAGGGTGGGACGGGAGGCTGGGGAGAGATGGACCTTCCCCGGGAAGCAGGCCCTCCCGGTGCCCCTGGTCTGCATCGCACACTGACTGCTCCCTTTGGCCTCTTCTCTCCAGGGATCCCGTCTCGGAAGCCGTCGGCCCCCGGGGTCTTCCCCGGGCCCTGCGGGGGGCGCGGGCGGACCATGCCCAGCCCGCCTGCCCTGCTCGCTGCTGCCGCTGCGCTGTTTGCCTGCTGGGCCCCGCTTCGGGCCGCGGCCAGCTCCTGGTGGTGAGTGCGGGCTGCAGCCCTCCCAGCCTGGCCCCCTGGGCCACAGAAGAGGGGCGAAGGGGCCGTTCCCTTTTCAGCAACCCCAGGAGAACGGGCACAGCTCTTTCTCTCTCGAGCCCCCAGCGTTATGTAAAGGCTCCCTGAGGAGAAAGGATTAGTTCATTTGGCTTTTTCTCTGATCCTGTCCACAGTCCCCTTTCCCTGGACCTCCTCCGTCTCCATGGGTTGTTAGAAACAGCTCTTTTGTTGCTCTCGGATCAATACGAATATTGATTTTTTTTTTTTCCTGCTGGTGAGGGCAAGGAGAGTAGGATTCCCAGTTTCTAAGTCTGAAGACCCGATGAGGGCTTTGCAGCAGCATGTGTGGCTTCCTTTTGTGTTGTTAAGATTACTGTCACTGCCAGGTGGACAGGGGAATGACAGGCATGCCCCGCATCCCCTGTTTGGCATGGTCTGTGCTCTGCTCTCACTTTTTGCTCAGATGGCAAAACCGCAGCCTTCCTCTCTGACTTAGCACCTTATTATATCTGCTAGATGAGCGGGAGAGCCCTACAGGGCAGGGTCGGGGGCCGTGTGGCAGAGAAGGAAGTGCAGACTTTTAGAGTATATGGCCAGGTATGTAAATTGGTTTCGATTTTAAAGGCCTAAGGGGAGTTCTCTTGAAAGGAACGGACTGCTTTCCGCACACATCCTGCGCTTGGGCCACAGTGGCCTGGCCGCGCCTCCTGCAGAGAAGCGGCCTCACGCACAGCACGCCCACCCGGCAGGCCACTCCGGTCATCCCCCCTGAAGCCCTCTCCCAGCTCGGAGCACTCCTCCCTGTCTGGTCACTGTGGATCCAGACGCCCAAGGTGGTCTCGGGCATTCGACATCTCACACGTTGCCTGCGTTCGTGCCTCAGTTTCCCTTTGAAGGCAGGAACTCGGTTTTGGGTGACTTTCCTTCCCAAGCCCCCGGCTCAGGGCCTGCCCGCGGAAAACCCCCCTGGGAGGGGGTCAGGTGCGAGGCCTGCTGCTGCCCCTGGGCTGCGCTCACTCCCGGCCCTCTTGCTGCAGGTCTTTGGCTATGAACCCGGTGCAGAGGCCTGAGGTGTTCATCATCGGGGCGCAGCCCGTGTGCAGCCAGCTCCCCGGGCTCTCCGCCGGCCAGCGGAAGCTGTGCCAGCTGTACCAGGAGCACATGGCCTACATAGGCGAGGGGGCCAGGACGGGCATCAGGGAGTGCCAGCACCAGTTCCGGCAGCGGCGGTGGAACTGCAGCACCGTGGACGATGCCTCCGTCTTCGGGAGAGTCATGCAGATAGGTGAGCGGGGCGTGGGGCTGGAGCAGCTGTGCTTCCCGGCCTGGGAGCCAGGGCTCCACGGGGGACCGGCGTGCTAAGGGGTGGTCTCGGGTGGCGTGCCGGCGCCCAGCCCCCGGGGTCAGCTGGCCCTCTGCTTCCCGCCCTGCCCCGAGCAGGGAGCCTAGAGGCGCTCCCTCTGGGCAGGGGGCGGGGGTCTAAGCCGAGTTAGAGCGGATCGGGAAGCCCGCCCACCACGACTGACCCCTGTCTCAGCTCCAGGGCCTCCTCGAGAGCTGTGGGCAGAGAGCTGAAAATTGCAGCCCTGAGTGTCTGGAGAGTTTTGCCTCTTCCACTTGGACACAGAGAGAGAGAAACTTTGGGACAAATTGGCGATGGCTGTCATTAACCCGACCCAGATCCAGTCCCGGCTTTTTCATCTGAAAGGGGATGTGTGTGAAAATGAGGGTGGGGAGGGGCAGACTGAAGGAGGAAGATGAGAGGGCCACCCCCGCCTGGATTCCCGTCCTGTCCCCTCTCCCACTCCCGGCCGAGGATTCTTCGGCTACCCTATTGCTTAGATGGAGGTGTGATCTGGGGTCTAATTGTTTTAGGTCCTTTTGAAATGCAATCCTCCCCTCCCTGGCAAGAAATTGAGAAATCCGGCCCTATTCTACTGGTTCTTATCCCCAGGGCCATAAAAGGAAGGTGTTAGAGCACCAGGTCCCGGCTCACACTCTCCCCGAACAGCTTCCCCCCCACCCCACCCCGAAGGCAACATTCTGCAGTTCCCTGAGGCTGCGGTTTCCAGCAGGCCGGGACCAGGGGAGTTAGGGATTCTGCGCTTTTGCGAAGGCCCCTCCCTCTCCTGACCCCCTTCCCCTCCCTCCCTGCCCCACATTGAGAAGTGAGGTCCAGGGAGATTACACTTTGAACCTTGCTTCTCTCTTCTTCCTTCAGCATCAACTCAAGGCCCTTGAAAGGAATTCTCATGAGTTCCTGTAACAGTCCTGCTGGGCAACTTTCCCGAAACAATAGGCCTGGGGGTCAAATGGGACTCATTCATAGTTGATCAGTTCTTCTCAAATATGCTTAGTGCCTGTCCCTTCTTCCCTTCTTCCTGGTGAGGGTCTTGGTCAGCCACTCTCCTCCCTGCCTGCTGGGTTTCAGGTGAGGAAACTAGGATGGCCCAGGTGTAGAGAGAGGCATCCCCTAATCACTGTCAGGGAACTAATATTTCTTTGGGACCTAGTGAATGCCTGACGTTGGCCAGATCCTTTTCTCGTAATTTTGTTGCGTGAAGGCCCGAAAGTGCGGCTTTGCTTTAGGGAAGAAGGCGTGTCGGGAACAGAAACTCGGTGGGGTGCAGGTCTGCGTGGTGGAGTGACCAGGGAAAGCAGACGCTACCAGTCTCTGCCCTACTCTGCTACATATGGAACCCCTCTGTTTGCCTTATTCTCACCGTCCCCTTCTGCTTCTGCTGCCTGGGAAGCTGTCCTCCCGCCTCCCGCTGGGCCCAGGCATTCTGGCGAGTCCTCTCCCTGTGTCTGGCGGGTGGCTTCTGAGACTCCTTCCTCTGAGCCACTGCAAGCGTCCACCACCAGAGGGCAGCAGAGAGGCCTGGAGGGCACCAGGCACCTCGCCTGGAGGCGAGGGAGGCCACGGAGGCGGGAGGCTCCTGCGGGTAGCTGGGCAGCTGTGGAACAGAGGACGTGATGTTGTCCTGCTGTCTCTGTGTCCCGGGAAGATTCACGACCCCTCAGGAGCTCCCTGGCTGCTGGTTTCTCAGCCTTTATCCTCTCTGTATTGTTTCACATATAGAGACGCCCCCAGTTCTCTGCTGCCGAGAGCTGCACGAGGTCTGTCCTTAGGCTTCCCTGAGGCCCACGTGCTGCCCCAGGAAGGCAGAGCTGCCTGCGCCCAGGGCCGAATGATGCCCCCAACCAAAGGAGACAGAGTGACCACGGGGGATCCTGAGGGGATTCACCGGGACAGACCGGGATCCAACTACATGGTGGGCTGGACCCGCAGAGCCCTGACGTCTGCAGGGTTACGCTCAGCTGCAGGAATGTTATTTTAAAAGGCAATTCTGAGAGGGGTGACTCAGCTCTGCAAAGCGTGTTTGCTAAAGAACGGTGGTGGAAGAAATCAGACATATGTAGCTTGGAAAAGAGAAAACATAAAAGGCATATTCGTTGTTTTCAAATCCTGAAGGGCTGTCAAATGGAAGAGGGATTAGCTCCAGAAAAGGGAAGTTATAGGGAGGCATCTTTCAGCTTACTCAAAGAAAGAACATTCTGGTGATTAGAGTCATTTTAAAAAGATGGAGTGGGTGGCCTTGGGAACCCTACCCGATGCTCCAAGGCGTGTTGTAAAAGCGATGCTCACAGCGGATGGAGTGTAGATCTGGGCCTGGCTTCAGACTCTCCTCCTGGTCCCTGGATGCCAGGTTGGGAGTTGAGGAACTGTTTTAGGGAGACTTCTCAGGCATGACTCCTTCAAAGGGGTGCCCAGTCCCTCCTCCCTAAGACCCCTTGGCCATCTTACCGTCCTGGGAGCTCGCATAGTCTAACTCCCTAGACCCACAGATCCTGTCTCTGGCTGTGGTTCACACTGGCTCACACATCAGTCCCGAGGGCTGAACCATGAGGGTGGCTTCCCACGTCACCTGGTTTTCCCTGGTGCTTCTCCTGACCCCTGGTTACTGGAGAAAAACTGACGTGCCCTGTCTGTTCTGGTTGCAAACTCCACTGTGTTGTACCTAGACCATCCAGAAGTAGGGCCAGGTGCAGTGACTGCAGACTGCCTTCCTCAACACCTGCCAAGACAGGATCGTGGGACGGCTACCCCTGACCTTGGAGGCTCAGAAGAGGGGGCACGTGGGGAGCAGAAGATCCTGCCTGGCTTAATCGCTGAGATCACGACTGAATCTCAGTTCCCTGCTAAGAATGCCTCCCCTCCCTCCATACCTGAGTCCATACGAGTATTATTTATCGTTTCTCATAACAGTTTTACTGAATGTAATTCATGTGTGGTACAATTCAGCATTTTTTTTTTTTTTTTTTTTTTGCGGTGGTACGCAGGCCTCTCACCACTGTGGCCCCTCCCGCTGCGGAGCACAGGCCCCGGACGCACAGGCCCAGCGGCCATGGCTCACGGGCCCAGCCGCTCCGCGGCATGTGGGATCTTCCCGGACCGGGGCACGAACCCGTGTCCCCTGCATCGGCAGGCGGACTCTCAACCACTGCGCCACCAGGGAAGCCCTGCCTTTTTGGTTATAGCCATCCTCGTGGGTGTGAAGTGATGTCTCGTGATTTTGATTTGCATGTCCCTGAGTATTATTTTTTATCAACGTTTTTATTGAAGTAGGACATCCATCATATGGGTTCTTAAGTGGTTCACTATAGCAATAAAGTACACAGTTTGGATTTTTTTTTTTTAAAGAAGATGTTGGGGATAGGAGTTTTTACTAATTAATTTATTTTGCTGTATTGGGTCTTCGTTTCTGTGCGAGGGCTTTCTCTAGTTGTGGCAAGCAGGAGCCACTCTTCATCGCGGTGCGCGGGCCTCTCACTATCGCGGCCTCTTCCGTTGCGGAGCACAGGCTCCAGACGCGCAGGCTCAGCAGTTGTGGCTCACGGGCCCAGCTGCTCTGCGGCATGTGGGATCCTCCTGGACCAGGGCTCGAACCCGTGTCCCCTGCATCGGAAGGCAGATTCTCAACCACTGCGCCACCAGGGAAGCCCGCACAGTTTGGATTTTTTACAGGAAATGATCTGGACGTTTAGAAAGACCGTGCTGAGTGACCGTGGAGGTGGTCCCCCAGTGCTGTCGGGGTGGGAGGCAGTGTGGACCTCGGGGGACAGAGGGAAACGGCCCAGACGATTCTGGATTCTGTCATCCTAGTTCATTTCTACTCCTGGTCTCGGCCGCTGTCCAGCTAGATAATACAGGCGTAAAAGGACAGATGTGTGACTCGTGGAGGGGGAGAAACAGACCTGTGAAGGAGAGGTGTTTGCCAGGATAGAGCTGCACTGTGGGTCCCATGATTTGTGCCCAGTCTCGTTCCGACCGTCCCACCTGGTCCACCAGTGCCTCCACGCCCCCACTCCCGTCCACTCAGGCCGGCCTCCTAGGAAGGCACAGCTGGGGCGACCTCTCCGAAAGGGATGAGGTGCAGGCCGGGGCTGAAGGGGCTCACGGGCAGACGAGTCAACTTCGCTTCCTGGTCCAGGGCGCTTTCTAACTCCGGGGGCCTCGGCAGGGAGACGTGCCCCCTCCCGGGGTGCGGGCTGGCGGGGCGGCAGGGGGTGAGGGCCTCACCCGTCTTCTGTCCACCCGCAGGGAGCCGGGAGACGGCCTTCACCTACGCCGTGAGCGCGGCCGGGGTGGTCAACGCCATCAGCCGTGCCTGCCGCGAGGGGGAGCTGTCCACGTGCGGCTGCAGCCGGGCCGCGCGGCCCAAGGACCTGCCCCGGGACTGGCTGTGGGGCGGCTGCGGCGACAACGTGGACTACGGCTACCGCTTCGCCAAGGAGTTCGTGGACGCCCGCGAGCGCGAGAAGAACTTCGCCAAGGGCTCGGAGGAGCAGGGCCGCGTACTCATGAACCTGCAGAACAACGAGGCCGGCCGGAGGGTAAGCGACCCCGCCCCACGCGCGCCGGGACGGCGGGCCCCGCCCCCCCACACGTGGACAGGGGGCCCTGCCACACACACACCTGGACAGGGGGCCCCGCCCACACACACCCGGACAGGGGACCCTGCCACACACAAACCTGGATGGAGGGCCCCGCCCACACACACCTGGACAGGGGGCCCTGCCCACACACACCTGGATGGAGGGCCCCGCCCACACACACCTGGACAGGGGGCCCTGCCCACACACACCCGGACAGGGGGCCCTGCCACACACACACCTGGACGGAGGGCCCCGCCCACACACACCTGGACAGGGGGCCCTGCCCACACACACCCGGACAGGGGGCCCTGCCACACACACACTTGGACGGAGGGCCCCGCCCACACACACCTGGACAGGGGGCCCTGCCCACACACACCCGGACACGGGGCCCTGCCACACACAAACCTGGATGGAGGGCCGCGCCCACACACACACCTGGACGGAGGGCCGCGCCCACACACACCCGGACAGGGGGCCCTGCCACACACACACACGTGGACGGAGGGCCCCGCCCACACACACCTGGACAGGGGGCCCCGCCCACACACACCTGGACAGGGGGCCCTGCCACACACACACACGTGGACGGAGGGCCCCGCCCACACACACCCTGGACAGGGGGCCCTGCCACACACACACCTGGACAGAGGGCCCCGCCCACACACACCTGGACAGGGGGCCCTGCCCACACACACCCTGGACAGGGGGCTCTGCCACACACACACCTGGACAGGGGGCCCTGCCACACACACACACACGTGGATGGCGGGCCCCGCCCCCCCCACACCTGGACGGGGGCCCCGCCCACATGCACACCTGGACAGGGGGCCCTGCCACACACACACACGTGGACGGAGGGCCCCGCCCACACACAGCCTGGACAGGGGGCCCTGCCACACACACACGTGGACGGAGGGCCCCGCCCACACACACCTGGACAGGGGGCCCTGCCACACACACACCTGGACGGAGGGCCCCGCCCACACACACCTGGACAGGGGGCCCTGCCCACACACACCTGGACAGGGGGCCCCGCCCACACACACCCGGACAGGGGGCCCTGCCCACACACACCCTGGACAGGGGGCTCTGCCCACGCACACCTGGACAGGGGGCCCCACCCACACACACCCTGGACAGGGGGCTCTGCCACACACACACCTGGACGGAGGGCCCCCCCACACACACCTGGATGGAGGACCCCGCCCCCACACACACCCAGATGAAGGACCCCACCCCCGCAGACAACTAGACCATCGGCTGTTTCTGGGCTCTGCTGTGCCACGGCAGCCGGTCCAGGAAGGGGTTGAGTCTGACCACAGAGATTCTTACGATGCTGACCTAGATTCCCACACTGGAACTCATCCTTGATTTCCAAAGGCTCCATTTCCCACGAGACACACGCAGTTGTCACTCTTCTAGCCTATTCTGTTCCCCCACAGGACATCCGTGCCTGTAGGACTTGGGTGCAGTCTCGTCACCGAATCCCAGGCACCTCTTGTCTTGGCTGCCCCTCCTGTGTCGTTTGAACAGCTAGGATGATTGGAAGTTTAGGCCATCAGGCCTCGTCTAGGGTTTGCGGTTTGTTAGAGGCTCAGGTAAAGCAGAGCTGACTTTTCAGCGCTGCCATCATGCATATCCCGAGACCCAGTCCAAAAGCACACTTCAGTACTGATGGCAAACGCCCTTGGGTGCTTTAACCTAAGTGGAACTGTGGAAGGCAACCATCCTTTGAAGGCCCAGTCTCATCAGTCTCGTGGAAGAGGCGAGGGTCTTCTGAGCTCAATTTCAGTGGAGACTAAAATGTAGGTTTGGGGAGAGCTGGGTTTACTGCTTGTGCAGAGTACACCTGGGCCAGGGCTCTGGGCTTCCTGCACGGGTGCTGGAGAGCTCGGGCCTCATCTGCCGGCACCTGCTCGGGAAGCCCCCATGTCTGAGCACACGGCCTGCTACTCTCTCCTGAGCAGGGTCTGCCCTGACGGGGTCTGCCTCTGCTACCGACTGGAGGCCTCGCTCAGCCAGAAGCTGTCTTCCACTCTTCAGGCGTCCACCGTGGATGTGCGTCCAGATCTCCCTGGACAGAGGTCTGAGGCCCGAGTGCTGGGTGGCAGGAGGCCCTCCTGGCGAAGGGCCGGGGCCACGGACCTCTCAGGAAACCACACAGACCTCTCTCTGGGAGAGCTGTCCACACTCAGGTCTGTGTCAAGCCCGGGCTCGGGGCCCAGCAAGGTACTTAGTGAGGCCGATGAGCTAACGATAAAACAGGAGCAGCAGTTTCTGGAGGAGAAGTAAATTCAGAAACTTAATGTTGGTTCCTTGGTGACTCAGTAACAGGACATGGATATACTTCTAAAAAGTGTTAATATATTAATTTCTTAAAAAATTAACTCGTTTCATAGGAGCACATATCAAATGAAGGGGATTGGAAATGCCTCTTCTGTGACTTAGCGTCCTGTGGTGCTGGTAGAACATGGTACCCGTGTGTAAACCTAGCGCCATCACTAGCGTGACGTCAAGTCAAAATTAGAATTGGTCATCGCCCAGCATCTTCCTTGCAGAGGCCACGCCCAGAGGCTAGTTTTGTTTAGCCAGATATGGGTGTTCAGCTGTGGCGTGTCAGGAGTTCGGGCCGTCGCTCTGATCTGTGGCTATCGTGCTATAAATCCGGGTGGAGAGACCAGAACTCTTCTGCTCTGAGGGCATCTGTGGAGCTGCCTCAGTCTCCCACGACCTCCTCTCCGTTTGCCAGTCTTTGGGAGTCTAACCGTGAGAGACTGATTTAAAAAAAAAAAGGTTAGGGTCTTCACTTTATCTCCTGAATGCCCAAATTCTACCCATTTTTCGAGGTCCCAGTTCAAACACCACGTACCCCCATAATCTTTCCCATCCCCCGTGGCTGGCAGTCTCTGCGGAGCACAGTGGAGCCTTGCGGACCTGGCTGAGGTGTTAGACTTTGCTCACTCCAGCTCCTGAGGAGCGGGGGACCCCCGCACGTGACCATGCAGGGAAAACTCCCCGTGACCTCCTAGCAAGAGGTCAAGTTCAGGAAGGCTTTGCCTGGGGCCCCGGGGCAGATGCGGAGGTGCCCAGCCGCTCGTCCTCATCCGGCCCCACTTCTGCTGGCTCCTCATTTCTTCACCCTTAATTGTTTGTTTGCTTTTTCCAGCCCTTATCTCGGCTGCGCCTTCCATCAGCCTGTCCTACCCCCTCCCCGGCTTCGTCTCTCTGCCCCCGTAGTCTCCTCACCTCTGCACAGCCCTTTATCTCTCCCCGGCGTCCATCTGCTCCAGGTGGGGAGTCTCTGTCCCTCTCTATGTCTTATCCCCCCTCCAAGGAGCAGGCCTCGCCATCAATCACCTCCCACCTCCTGACACCTACACAGAACCTTCCTCAGGAAACAAGGTGGCCGGCATTGAAAATGCCCTAGACGGGTATTTTACAACCAGATCTTTTTAAAGGGTAGGGTATCTAGGATCTGACATCTTGACCACAGAGGAAATCTCGGGCATACTTTACGAGAAATTTCTCTTGGCCTTTGAGAGCCTCTAGTGACCCTGTTTTACAATACTGAAGCCAGGGGCGGTGGGTTGATACTGCCTTGTCACTCAAGGGCCTCTGAGCATTTTCTAGATGAAAGCTGCCTCGTCCTTGTGACATTCCTGCCAGTGACCGAGCTCCGTCACACCATTAGATGCGGAAGAGGGGCAAGGGGCTCTGCCAGGGGGCGAGCTGTAGACCTAAGAAAACTTTTAAAACATTCTCCTGCTTTTTCAGTTCGCAGCAAGGGCCAAAATGACCAACCTCCTTCTCTTGCAAGAGGAACATCTATATATTAGCAACAGTAAAATATTTAAAATACAAGCATAACCGTCTCTACGCTGTCTTTCTTCCTAGAAGAAGGTAGAATGGACGTCTAAATAGTGAGGGTCAGTGACGCTCTCCCTTCCGGATTTGTTTTACTAAAATTCCTGTCCCTCCCAAATCTCCCCGTGGAGATGCTTATCCATCCCTCACCCCCAGTCACTCAGTGTCGGGTACACAGTTTTAGGCCCTTAATGTTTCCTCCTTCTTCTAACAGCACCAGCTGCCTGACATCCCTCTCTAAACCGAGGACCGTTTCCAAGGAATGTCAGGCTCCAGCTCAGACCCGGGGGATTTGCGCCAGAGGACGACTGCGGGCCCCGTCTTTGAAGTCCCTGTCGGAATGGGGTGTCAGTTCCTTTCTGCCTTTGGCCTGGAGCTGCCAGCCAAGTGCTGGTGCCTTTAACCTTGGGGAGGGGCCTGCCTGACTTCTCCACCCTAATCCGTTTTTAAGCCCCAAGTTTGGTGAGCAACCCTTCCTGGGTGGCCCTTGTACAGTTTATTGAGCCTCATGTAGAGCGACGGTTTCTCCACCCGGAAATAGTGGGAATAGTTCTGTACCAGAAAAAAACCAGGAAGAGTTTGGACAGGAGTAATAGGAGCTCATGCAGCTGAAGCTCTCTCTCGCACCTGCAGTGGTCCCAGCCGCAGTGCTGGATAAAGACACAATCTGGGGACTCTTGAAAAGAAAGCCGAGAGAAACCCTCGACAAATGAGTCCTGCCTGCGTCGGTGACAATAGCTGTGGCAGAAGAAAATGTTGGGCAGCGGACCTGCATCTTTATCCTGCCATCTGCACTTCTGGGCCGGCTGCCAGGGCTAGTTGACACAATGCATCCGTATGCTTTCGCTGAAAGGCACTTTGTAAGCAGCTTTCTGGTCTGCTCTTGCCTTCCCATTTGGATTTGGGGTAGCCCACGTTCAGGTCCCCTCCCATTTTCGTGGTTCAGTGACTTCTGGGTGGATTTGTTTTCCAAGACATCCGCCCTAAGATGGACCCACCGGTCTGCTCTCCCATCGCAGAGGGCCTGCCCCTCCCCTGCATCACAGCCACTCCCAGGGGGTGTCTTGTCACAATGTGCTGTGGTTTATGGTGAGGCTCCGATGACTGTAGAGCTAGTGAGCAACTGTTAACATAGAAAAAGGGACCGTTTAATTCTTAGGGGACTTGACAGGATTGTGGAGAGCTTTCGGCTAGCCAGGGCCGTGCCAGCGGTCTCTGTTCTAGGCTCCCGGTACGGCTGATTCTTTTTTCTGGACTGGGCTCCATATCGTGTAAAAGCTACACTCATGTTGTTGTTTTTTATTTGTTTGAGACTTTGATCAAGATAGAAATAGCCTTTTTTTTTTTTTTTTCCTGCTGGTAACGACACATTTCTTGTGACAAATTTCAGGTGATAATAAATGGGTAATAAAAAGGGCAAGTGTGCCATCCTGGTAGTGACTCAGACATGGCCGTCACCTCCCCAGAAGTTTTCTGTGTGCTGTTCCTTTTATCCACTTTCAACCTGGAAGGACCTTTGGACACGGTTGGAAAACCGGCCCTCCGCACACGCACCCTGCCGGCCCTCTCCTGCACTCGCCCTAGCCAGCCTCTGGGCATCTTCCGTCAGGGATGTTCCTTCTCATCCCCTTCTCTCTCCTCCCCCTCTCCCCGCAGGCTGTGTATAAGACGGCAGACGTGGCCTGCAAATGCCACGGCGTCTCGGGGTCCTGCAGCCTCAAGACCTGCTGGCTGCAGCTGGCGGAGTTCCGCAAGGTGGGGGACCAGCTGAAGGAGAAGTACGATAGCGCGGCTGCCATGCGCATCACCCGCCGGGGCAAGCTGGAGCTGGTCAACAGCCGCTTCAAGCAGCCCACCCCCGAGGACCTGGTCTACGTGGACCCCAGCCCGGACTACTGCCTGCGCGACCAGAGCACGGGCTCGCTGGGCACGCAGGGCCGCCTGTGCAACAAGACGTCCGAGGGCCTGGACGGCTGTGCGCTCATGTGCTGCGGCCGCGGCTACGACCAGTTCAAGAGCGTGCAGACCGAGCGCTGCCACTGCAAGTTCCACTGGTGCTGCTTCGTCCGCTGCAAGAAGTGCACGCAGGTCGTGGACCAGTTCGTCTGCAAGTAGACGGGGCCGCTCTCCTGTGCTCCTCCGCGCTGCTGCAGAGTCTATAGGATCTAGATCTATATAAATCTATTTTATATTTGTATAAAGAAAAGGATGGATGGTAAATAACTGAAGGAAGAAAACGGAAAGGAAAAGCCTATTTAAGAGACGCTGGAAATCTTGGAGGATTGGATTTTGCTGGTTCTCTGATCCCAGTGGGTGGGAAAAGGGCTCTGTCCCCGCCTCTGGTGGGGACTCTCAAGAGGTAGGGACTTGGGAATGTTCCCTGTCTACCCACCGCGGCCTTGAGGACAGAGGTGGTGCTTGGAGGGGGACCTTGATGATGTCTGGAGTCTTTGCTGGGTGGGTGACTGCCCTGCGACCCTGGCCTCTGGGCCAGGCGGCCCCGTGGAGTGACGGGAACCCAGCCTCACGCCTGGCATCTTCTGGGTCTCGTCCAGAGCACCGACTGGTTCCATGAGAGGCCCAGTGCCTCCTTGCACTTTCGTCCGTGTGCGTACTTGCAGAATCCACAGTTACAGGAAAGAGGACAGGCCCCATGCCGTCTCTGGGGACCACAGAGGGACAGCTCCTCCCCAGACTCCGGGGCTTGCCTTTCCAGCGAGAATTAATTTTCCTCTGCGATTCACTGGCACCTGCACCAGGAGGGAGGGGTCGTTTGACCTAATGTGTCAGGAGAGACATGGACTCTCCATGCCCGAGCTGCAGAAAGCCAGGTGGTGACTGGCGAGGGCGGATGGCACCGTGCTCCCACGCAGGGAGCGGACGCTCTGATGCTTCTGCCGGCCCTCCCCGTTGCGGGAAGCTGGGGCAGGTGCGGCCATGCTCGGCCGGCCTGTTGCGGGCTCTTCACCTGTGCCCCAGATGTAGTTTCCCTCTGACATTAAACACCCTCCACTGAAGTTTCTCTTTCCTTACTTGGACACACGGTTATGTTTCATGGGTCCTTTTATTTTCGATCTGATCCTTGGAACCCTGCTACACGGTGCGCGCACGGAAGAGGGCGAGAGAATGGAGACGTTCCAGAGCCCTAGTGTGGTGTTGCAGGGACAGGGGGACATCGTGAGAATTCATAAGGTGACGCGTGCGTGCACGCCTTCTCCGCCAGGGCAACACAGTTACATGATGGCCGTTAACATCGCTGCTCTGAACAGAATTCAGAGTTAGGGTTAAACCTCACATTTACCTCCTCTCCCCCCCCACCTTCCGCATTTTACCTCCCACCAGTCTTCCTGGGCTCTTGGTGACCACAGTCGTTGGGGATGCCCTCTGCTGGCTTCTCCGTGTTGCCATGTGCGGTTTTGGGGCCAGAACTTCAGTTTTGGAGTATCTGGGACAGGAGAGAATAAGGCAGAGCTCAGGCACCCTAGAAAAGGCGGGGGTCTCTGGGAGAGACACTGAGACAGGCTGTCCAGCGAGCCAGAAGCCACAAAAGACACCAGTTTTATGTTAGAAAAGTTTGTTTCCGGGGAAGTGATGGGATTATGGGATTAACTTGGTTATAATGAGCAAATGACGCTGCAGAAGAGTGTAAAAGAGGTTCTGCCCGAGGGCGTCCACGGCCCCATATCCTGCTGTGTCTTCAGTACCTAAAGAAAGACCTCCTGACCCGACACCGAGGAACGTCCGACGTAGGGCTGTGTTCCCTGTAACTGTTCCTCGCACGGTTACTCAGATTGGTTGACATTTTCAAGAGGAATGGTCCATGAGAGAAAGTGTTTAAACCACCTGGCCTACAGAAGATCAAAAGCGTGTCCTTGGCTTCAATCGCTGGCATTTAACCAAATAAACCAACCAGTCACCCAAATCAACCGTGACGGTCAGGGTTTTGAAACACTGGCTGGCTTCATTGCCCTTGCCTACATCACGGGTCCACAGACCCCGAGAGTTACCTTGTATCAGGTGCTCAAAGTGTTTAAGAGCTGAGACCCAGTTCATCCTCAGACACTTCAGAAAGTTAGTTGGGAGTGACTTGCCCACAATCCCAAAAAGTGGCCCCGTGTTCACAAAGGGAGATGGATCACCCCTGTCACGCCGAGCTTATTCCTGCAGAGTCCTGGCACGGGAATGGGCGAATACCCAATGTTTTCCTTCCAACTGCGGGGCGGGTTGTATGTTCAAACACCCACGTGATTGCTGCCGCCGCTGACAACCAGGTCTCGGGATTATTTAATTTTCAAAACGGGTTGGGATGAAGTTAGACTTATTGTCACACGCTTGTGGGATCCTGGTGAATTGGCAGCGGCCTGTGGCGTGGCCGGTGAGGCAGTGGGAAGTGGGTGGAGAATGTGGAGGCCGCCCTAGAAGACTGAGCTTCTGGGGACTTCCCCGGCGGTCCAGTGGTTAGGACGCCGCACTTCCACTGCCAGGGGCCAGGGCTCGATCTCTGGTCGGGGAACTGAGATCCCACAAGCTTGTGTGGCGAAGCAAAAAAAAAAAAAAAAAGCTTCTGCTCAGAACCGCAGACTGTTTGAGCAGAGGGTGTGGCAGTCAGACCCCCAGCTCCTGTGTGTCCAGATGAGGACCTCCAAACCATGAGCAGGTCCTAAACCTTAGCGTGCTGTGAAAATGCGGAGTCCTGGACCTGCAATGCCAGAAATGTTTATTCACTTGATCTGGGGTGGGTGGAGCTAGGACCACTGTCCACACCCTCATGGAGGACCTGAGGGAACCCTGCGCTGGTGATCCAGAGACTCTACTGGACCTACAGGCATTGAGAGCTAGCCCAGGACCCACGGGGAGACAGGCAGCTGGGCCCTAATTCCCAACCTGGTGCTCTTGGCAACACCGTGCAGAATTCCCTGGCACCTGAAATGTATTAACATGTAGCCTAATTGAATTAATGAAATGCCTGGACCAAGCAGCCATCCAGGGAGGCTTTCTTTTTTTTCTTTTTTTTTTTTTTTTGGCTGTGCCACAGCAGCTTGTGGGATCTTAGTTCCCTGACCAGGGGTTGAACCCGGGCCATGGCAGTGAAAGCACCGAGTCCTAACCGCTGGACTGCCGGGGAATTCCCCAGGGAGCCTTTTTGATGAGAGGGGAAAGAACCGATCTGCCCTGGGATCTTCCACCCGGGACTGGGGGAAGCCTACAGATCCACTATGAATATAATAAGGTGTTATTTACTTAGCTCTGTCTGCAGGCATTCACCTTGTCTTCAAGATGAAATTCAGAGAAAGGCATGCCTGACTGCCTCCACTTAAAGTAGATGGGAGGGTGGGAAGACAGCCACAGCTGGGGTCAGGATGAGGCCAGCCCTCCACTCACAAAGGCTTTGTGACCAGAGTCTCAGGAACTGAATTCGAAGTCCTAGTTTGGAGAATACATTTCGTTGTCATCCACGCTCCATCCTTTGAGCTGAGAAACAAAACTTGGTCCTTGTATTAAATCCCCAAGTTGGTTATTTCCACTGAAATTCTGCCCTGCTTCTTCCCTTAAATCATTATTATTTTAGGGACTTCCCTGGTGGTCCAGTGGTTAGGACTCTGCACTTCCACTGTAGCGGGCATGGGTTCAATCCCTGGTCGGGGAACTAGGAACTTGTATGCCGCGTGGCCAAAAAAAAAAAAAAAAAAAAAAAAAAAATATATATATATATATATATATATATATATATATATATATATAAAATTTTATTTAAGCTTTGTTATCCTTGGAGCTCTGGGCCCATAACAAGACGTCTGTGGTTGAAATTTCTCCACGAGACAACGATCATACAGCTCCAGTGATTTATCAAGAAAGAAGCCCATTTCTTGGGAGGAGAGCCGCACTGTCCCAAGAAGGTGGGAAAAGTCCTCATCTCCATCTTAAAACAGGCTCTGACGCGTGGCCAGCCCCCACTGACCCTGGTCACATGTATTCTGGGACCCCAGTGTGTGCGTGTGCGTGCGCCTGTACACGCCCATGCCCACCACGTACACAGGAATGAACGCTTGCATTAAATTTGGAGGGGAGTTAGAGAGGCACTGGAGACATGGAATATGTAAAAAAAATAAAATAAAAGTAACTGTCACCACTTCTGGCTGAGACGCTGCAGAACATGGATTGTCTGTCTTTATTGGAAACCCCTGCCCTCTGGTTGGGAGGACAAGCTTCACGTCTCTGGAAGAAGCCTGGGGGGCTGAGAAGGACCTCCCCCCCATTATTGTGAGTCCTTTATTATGTAAGAATCTGCACGGTAGTTATACCCGAACAATAGGAAAGGTGCTTTAGTTCCTGATTCTACATAAGAATGCCAGGTAATTTGCCCCTAAGTAAGAAGGTTTGGCCCAGGTATGAGGTCAGATGTTCGGTGCTTCACACAGTGGATTTTCACGTAGATTGTCTACGCTCTGCTTCCTCCCCTGCCGCCTGCCCTTTGCTCTTCGCTCTGTCCATTTGCAGCTCTGCCCGAGGCGGCAACAGAAGATAGAAACAAATCAGTTAACTGGGGCTTCCTGAGTAGTTTTCATAAATAACAGAGTGGGAGAAGAGGTGGCTGAAATTAGCTTTTTAAATGATCTGCAAATTTAACTTGTCACTTATGTGTATTTCTACCGCTCCCCGGGATAATTGGAAATAGCCTTAAAGCTGCCACGGCCAAAGCAGATAGGAAACTGCAGTACAGAGAGAGCTGGCCCGAGTGTGGGCCTGTCAGCAAGCCATCGGAAGGGGCTGCTGCAGCTGCTCCAAGATGTAAAAGAAAAGGCAACTATAGGAAGTGGCCCTCTCTAGGGACTTCCCTGGTGGCACAGTGGGTAAGACTGCTTTCCCAAAGCACAGGGTCCGGGGTCGATTCCTGGTCAGGGAACTAGATCCCACATGCCACAACTAAGAAGCCCGTGTGCTGCAACTAAAAGAAAGAAAGATCCTGTGTGCTGCAATGAAGACCTGATGCAGCCTATATAAATAAATACTTTTTTTAACATCTTTATTGGAGCATAATTGCTTTACAATGGTGTGTTAGTTCCTGCTTTATAACAAAGTGAATCAGCTATACATATACATATGTTCCCATATCTCTTCCTTCTTGTGTCTCCCTCCCTCCCACCCTCCCTACCCCGCCCCTCTAGGTGGTCACAGAGCACCCAGCTGATCTCCCTGTGCTATGCGGCTGCTTCCCACTAGCTATCTACCTTACGTTTCGTAGTGTATATATGTCCATGCCACCTTCTCACTTTGTCACAGCTTACCCTTCCGCCTCCCCATATCCTCAAGTCCATTCTCTAGTAGGTCTGTGTTTTTATTCGTGTCTTACTCCTAGGTTCTTCATGACATTTTTTTTTCTTAAATTCCATATATATGGGCAGCCTAAATAAATAAATACTTTTAAAAAATATATAAAAAAGAAAGCTGCATCCTTTAAACCAATTTTATTTGAAAGCCAAAAGGGATGTGACGGTTTCAAGGGGTCCGGCCCTCTAGCGTGCTTTCTAGGACCGGGGGCTGTGCTCTGTCTGTTGGGTCAACCAGCCCTTTGGCTAGTCTCTGATTTGACGTTGTCGTCTCCCTTAGATTTACTGGTTTTCCAGAGACCTTTTTAGTAGAAGGGAAGTTTCATAAAGGAAGGACTTTAAAAAAAATCTCTTTTGTTCCCAGCTCTGTCTCCCAGAATCTCAAATAGTGCCTTGCAGAGAGATGGTTCCATACATAATTGCTGGAGGAATGATGATTCTCACTCAACAGATGAAGGAACAGTGTAGTTTGTTTTCTCAAAGTTCCAAGTGATGGGCTTCCCTGGTGGCGCAGTGGATGGGGGTCCGCCTGCCAATGCAGGGGATGCGGGTTCGTGCCCCGGTCCGGGAAGATCCCACATGCCGCGGAGCGGCTGGACCCGTGAGCCGTGGCCGCTGGGCCTGCACGTCCGGAGCCTGTGCTCCGCAACGGGAGAGGCCACAGCAGTGAGAGGCCTGCGTACCGCAAAAAAAAAAAAAAAAGTTCCAAGTGACAGAAATTGATCTGAGGGCTTTCCTGGTGGCACAGCGGTTAAGAATCTGCCTGCTGGTGTAGGGGACAAAGGTTCGAGCCCTGGTTGGGGATCAGATCCTGCATGCCTTGTGGCCAAAAAAACCCCCCAAAACAAACCAAAAAACAATTATAAAGATACTTCCCTTTGAAAAAGAAGACAAAAAAAATTTTTAAAGAAAAAGAAATTAAACAAACAACAAAAAATAAAGATACTTCCCTTTGACAGTAATAACTCTATACAGCACCAGCTGCTTCCTTCACACTTTCCTCAGTTCTGCAAGGTCTGAGTCCTCACCAAAAGGAAATATCTGAGAGGGAGGAAGATGGCCCGATGTTTCTGTAAATCTCCCTCGGCTCCCAGGAGCAAAGGCAGCAAACACTGGAAACGTTACAAATGCCCTGCAGGCAGCCTGCTTTTGTCCCTTCCGATCTGAGAGCGTGCACTGCCCTGCCTTCTAGTCTGAGGCTGGGGACGGGAGGAGCATTGAGTAGGAAGTGGGTCCACTCACACGTGTAAGGTGCTGTGTTCCCTCCTCTTTCTATTTTCTGACTGTCAGGGCCTCTCCTCTCCCTGAGCCAGGGCCAGGTCCCCAGCGCCCACTCTGCGCTGGGCTCCCCTTCCTCCTGGCCACACAGTGTCGCTGTTTCCCCAGCTCCAGCCCAGTGTCTGTGGCTCGCACCTTAGCTCAAAAGCTGGGCGTGGGGTCTTTGCGGGTTGATGCCAGAAACAGACTCTGGACAGCAGCTTGGCTGAGTTTTACATGTTTCGTTTGGACGAGTTTGGGAAGAATTAGGTCAGTGTAATTTTACTAATTTTTTTTTTTTGGCCACGCCGCATGGCCTGTGGGATCTTAGTTCCCCACCCAAGGGTCGAACCCGGGCCCTCGGCAGTGAGAACTCAGAGTCCTAACCACTGGACCACCAAGGAATTCCCATATTTTACTAATTTTTTTTGCGGTACACGGGCCTCTCACTGCTGTGGTCTCTCCCGTTGGGGAGCACAGGCTCCGGACGTGCAGGCCCAGCGGCCACGGCTCACGGGTCCAGCCGCTCCGCGGCATGTGGGATCTTCCCGGACCGGGGCACGAACCCGCGTCCCCTGCATCGGCAGGCAGACCCCCATCCACTGCGCCACCAGGGAAGCCCACTAATTTTTTAAAGATTGAGTGTGCAAGGAAGATGAGGGGAGTGCCTAGTCTGGCCGGGATGGGCCACCGAGACATCCGTGACAGCAGTGGAGCTCGGGCTGGAAAGCGGCATGTGTCAGCCACGGCGGATCCCCTGCCCCTAAGTAGTTTCCAGGCAGCCGAATACTCTGCTTGCTTGAAGGTCATCATTGCAGAGGTGGGAACTATAGCTACCATTCAGAGGGCTGGCTGACTGTACCAGCTGCTTTGCGTATATTATGGATAATTCTCTCAGTACCTCTGCAGGGTCTGTGTTATTATCCACATGTTACAGATGGGAAGACTATGACTCAGAGAGGTCAAGTAACATCCTCGGACTCACACAGCTGCTAATTGATGCCAAACGACTCCAGAGGCCCTTCCGGTTCCTCAGTGGATTTCTGGGTGATCACAGGATGTAGTCACCTGAAGTAAGAGGTGCCCGTTTCCTTCTGAGACTCAGGTGTGTACAATAATCTTCCCCATCTTGCCACCATGAATTTTTTAATATATGTGCATATTTTATTTATCTATTTTTATATTGGCCGTGCTGGGCCTTAGTTGTGGCACGAGCGCTGATAGTTTCAGCGTGCGGGCTCTTAGTTGCGGCATGCATGGCAGGATCTAGTTCCCCGACCAGAGATCGAACCCGGACCCCCTGCATTGGGAGCACAGAGTCTTACCCACTGGACCACCAGGGAGGTCCCGCTACCAAGAATTTTGAATGAGAAGGGTGAGTAGGGAAATTTCTTCTGATAGGCACATGGCCGAGGGAACTTGGCCATCCTGAATCTAAGGGAAGAGAACAAGGAGTGCAGAGCTGAGGACACAGAGAATCTGCACAAAGGGAGGAGAGGGTGTTGAAAGACATGTTGAAGCAAAGGCGGGTGGTGGGTGCTGAGCTTGGTGCTTGCTGTGTGCCCAGGACAGCGGAACTGACTAGGTCACTCGCCTTACGTGTGAATTACAGAGCTGCCTCACGGTGGGTTCGTTTTGCACAAGACAGTTGTTGTTGTTTCGTTCTAGGGTTTTTTGTTTTTGATTCTCTGAAATTTTTAATTTGTTCTGGTGATGTAACTAACACAGCAGAAGGACTTCAGCCGTCGGACGAGGCGAGACAGCGGCCCTTGGAGGAGGCCCTGGGTAGGAGCGGTAAGATGGCCTCTTGGTGGGAGAGGCCTGAGCCGCAGGGATGATTGTGGGAAGGTTGTAGATCTGAGCGCAGAGGACAAGAGTGGAATCGGCTGGAGGGGGGACGAGGTCCCACATCCCCTGGGTCCTCGAGTCAAACATGGGCTTGGACTTCAGCCCCAGGGCCAGAGCGCATCTACCCAGGGAGGTGGGGACATGCGGCCCTCAGGAGGGGCCCGAGGCCCCCAGCAGAGATGGAGGCCAGGCGGTCTCCACTGGGTACTTCCCTGGATTTACACAAACCCCACTGCCTTTCCCCAGGCTGATGAATCTGAGGTTTGGAATAATGGTGCTCTTCAGAATTCAGAAGGGCCCTGCGAATGTGTGACGTCAGCAGACCAGGCCGTGAGCTGAGCTCTGGAAATCCCTCTTCTAAGCTGCTCCTCCAGGAAGGTCCTGGGTTCCACGCCAGGACCCGCCTCTCCATCACAGGTAAGTACCTTCTCCCACAGAGAAGGAGACACCCTAAAATACTTCCGAATTACGTACATATTTTCAGCCCCAGGGAGCCCTCCCCCTTCTGGTCAGTCCACTGTTGGGCTTAGATGTGCTGGAGGCCGAGCAGGACCAGGACGCCTTGGGAATCGCCTGCTGCACTGGACCGAGGGGCTGCGGCATGGGGGTGGGGTGGAGGGTGTCCGAGTGCGAGCGCTCCCAGGCTGTGTCCACCACGGGGGTAAGAGCAGGAAGGGCAGCTCCTGCTGCAGACTCAGAGCCTCGCCTGCACTTCTGGGCACCCATCCTCTATCTGTTTGGAGAGAAGGGAGCCCAGGAGCAAGCAAGATCCTGTCCACGGATCCCAGGAGAGGAAGCTCGAACTGGACGTTGAGTGGAGCTTGGGTGACTGCAGGGCCCGAGCTTGCCCTCCATCTGGCTGTTAAAATCTGGGGAGATTTAAGAATTCATGGGACTTCCCTGGCCGTCCAGTGGTTAGGACTCCACGCTTCCACTGCAGGGGGGCGCAGGTTCAATCCCTGCTCAGGGAACTAGGATCCTGCATGCCGCGCGGTGTGGCCGAAAAAATAATAAAATAAAATAAAAAATAAGCATTCAGACTTCTAGGACCCAGACCTGGAGACGCTGATTGAGTGAATCTGAGGTCAGGTCTGGGAATCTGTGTTTTCAAAAGACGCCTTGGGCGATTCTGCTCTGTGGCTAGTTTCACACTTGCTGACAGGTTATTAGGTCTGACCAAGCAAGCCTTGCACACAAGTGAGACGGCTGTTTGCAGAGGACCTGGGTTTAGAGGTAGCATGCGCAGGGCATCAGGTCAGTGTCTGCATCCTCGAGATTGACCCTGGACTAGGGGACGGTGGGCCGTCCTGAATTAGCGTCTCCCCAAAGGTCTAACATCAGTAGAGTCTGTCCCCAAACTCTCCTCCATAGTAAGACGTGTGGATGTGACTTCCTGGACGTGTTTCTAATCTCTGCTGCGGTCCATGGACCACATTGTCTGACCAGATGAGGCGAGCGTCTTTTGGAGGCAGACCTGAGCCCTGAGCTTGGCTGTGTCTTGGTCTGTCTCTTCTGGCTTTGGAGAGATGCACAGGACACAGCGTGCCCCGGAGCGGCCCTGTGCTCAGACCGTCCCAGACCACATGGACAACAGCCCAAGAGGAGCCTTTGCTGCTGCCGCTTCCCACGCAGGTCTGCTCAGGGCAGAGCCGGCCACTGCGCACCCTCTGCCAGCCACTGTCCTGGGGCCCGCCGGCAGAAGCCAACGGGGGCTTTGTGTTCTCGCTAAGGAGAGTCCCCAGGGTCACCTCTGCTTCTGCCTCCAGAGTCCTGAGTTTGGACTTGGGCACGAATTGAGAGCTCACCCAGATAAGAACTTTGTTAAGCTATCAAGTCGGGCGACTTTGTGACGGGCATAAACACTTGCTCCTTGATCCGAGTCAGAGACCAGAATTCCGGTCCGGCTCTGCTGTCGGCTTGTGCAAGAGCCCCGGACTCAGCACCAGACTGCCAGGCTTTAGCTGATCCAGTGCCACCTGCCCCTCAGGGGCTCGGTAAGGCTTGGCTGCAACAGAAGATGGGCAAGTGCTTCGGACCACGTACCTGATCACACTCTTGCATTAGCTGTCATTTCAGGTCTGCTGTGGACGGACCCAGTAGTCCCAGGCTTGTTTTCTGAGCCCTTACTGTATGTTCCCAACAAAGTAGAAAAAAAAAACGCTCTCTCGGCCAAACAGATTTTTTTGGTAACAAAAAGAACCAAGGTGGAAATAAAGGATATCTTTCTAATCAGAGAGAAGCTATTTGTCACCAGGAAAGGTAAGCGAGAGTTACAGATTTCATTCCCTAATGAAGTTTAAGAAAATAAGGGATACTTAGATGTTTGGGGTCATTTGGAAGAGTCTGGAGACATGGAGAAAACCAGATATTCCCTGGAGACTTGTTTCAGCTACAGGACTGTGGGTCCTGTCTCCCTTCGGGAATTAACATCAGCAAGGGCTTGAATTGGTGCACGGTGCAAAGGGCCCAGCTTCCCAGCTAAGTGATCTCAGGCAGTTTCCTTAGCAGTAAAACAGGGGTAATAATATCTTTCCCTCAAATAAGATAAAGGATGTGAAAGCCTTTTGTAAAGCATAAAGTCTTCTTAGAGATTGAGATATTGGTACATCGAACTTGTATCAAGGCAAGAAAGATCAAAGGAAACATGATTTTTTAAAAAGCACGTGATTATGACACATAAGATCTTCAGAATCATCCCTTGATCAAAGCCAGCCACAAATGCAAGGAATCTAACCTGGATTTGTTTGGCCTTTCATATACCTAGAAGTCCACCGTTCTTCCCTAGGTCAACCTTGGTCTTCCCTGAGAAGATGACCACCGTGTTCCTCCAAAAGAAGCCCTTTTTAAAGTCTGTTTCCCATTGTTTCCAGACCTTAGGGAACTTCAGAAGGACAGAGGAACCTTGACCAGAAGCAGAAGGGAAGCAGGCCCATACCTGGGCCTCCAGAAGACGTGGACCAGGACCCAGGGCTTTACTCCGCCCTCCGCAGGGTCCAGCTATTTCTCCTCACTGGCCTGCACCCCAGACCATGGCAGCCACATCGAGGGCCAAGAACTGGGGAGGCCCCTGCTCCCCAGTCACAGAGGGTACAAGTTGGAAGGCATTTTCTGAGCAGCACATCTCTACTCCGGGCAGGGATTCAGCTATCATCGGCCCAGCTTTGATTGCAGGGAGCAAGCAGTTCTTTGGGCCTGTCCTGAATAGTAAAGCTTACACATACCCTTGTTTATCTGGGGAAATGCCTCCCAATTCTGAACAATTGACTTACGGGTTCTCTTTCTGAGAACAATGCCCATTCATAAGGCAGGGACATTCTGTTCTGGTGACTCCCGGCTGGGCAGTCACAGCTCTCTCGGGAGAGGGAGGTGGGCAGGGTTCACCCCCAAAAAGCTGGCTGTGTCCCAGCGTGTGCTCCGAATGTGAGCACACAGGGCCGACCTGGTCGGAACCTACCCAGAGGAACACACCCTGTGCACGTGGCAGTGTCATGTCCTGCTCACGTACCACCTGCCCTTCTCCCTGAGCTGAAGAAAATTGGGTAACTGTGTCCTCTGCTAAGGTCACAGTCCACACCTTCAGAAATCATCCAGGTCAGAAATGTTAAGAAAAGACTTCACTTCGGACTTCCCTGGTGACACAGTGGTTAAGAATCCGCCTGCCAATGCAGCAGACACGGGTTCGAGCCCTGGTCCGGGAAGATCCCAAATGCCGTGGAGCAGCTAAGCCCGTGCGCCACAACTACTGAGCTTGAGCTCTACAGCCCGTGCACCACAACTACTGAGCCTGCGCTCTAGAGCCAGCAAGCCACAACTACTGAGCCCGTGTGCCACAACTACTGAGGCTGTGTGCCACAACTACTGAAGCCCGTGCACCTTGAGCCTGTGCTCTGCAACAAGAGAAGCCACCGCAATGAGGAGTAGCCCCCACTCGCTGCAACTAGAGGAAGCCGGTGCGCAGCAACGAAGACCCAACATAGCCAAAATAAATAAATTTATTAAAAAAAACAAACGACAGGGAGGGAAATTGTTTGGAAATCAGAACACTGAGGTTTTCATTTTGAGTTTTTTTTTTTTTTTTTTGCTTTGCGTGTAGAGAAGTGCTTTATTTATTTTTTTTCTTTCAGTCTGTTTTTTGAAATGTAATTGACACACACACAGCGCTAAGTTTTAGGGGAACAGCATGATGACCTGACTTACACATATTGTGAGATGATGACCACGATGAGTTCAGCTAAATCCATCACCTAGGGGCTTCCCTGGCAATACAGTGGTTAGGACTCCAGCTCTCACTGCTGGGGCCTGGGTTCAATCCCTGGTCATGAAACAAAGATCCCGCAAGCCAGAAAAAAAAATCCATCACCTCATAGAGACTTTATTTTTTTAAAATAAATTTTTAAATTTAAATTTCTATTTATTTTTGGCTGCGTTGGGTCTTCGTTGCTGTGTGTGGGCTTTCTCTAGTTGCGGTGAGCGGGGGCTACTCTTCGTTGTGGTGCGCGGGCTTCTCATTGCGGTGGCTTCTCTTGCTGCGGAGCACAGTCTCTAGGCACATGGGCTTCAGTAGTTGCAGCACGTGGGCTCAGTAGTTGTAGCTCGTGGGCTCTAGAGCGCAGGCTCAGTAGTTGTGGCACACAGGCTTAGTTGCTTCACAGCATGTGGGATCTTCCCAGACCAAGGCTCGAACCCGTGTCCCCTGCATTGGCTGGTGGATTCTTAACCAATGTGCCACCAGGGAAGTCCTCTGACGGTCATCTTGAAGTTGGTCATTGGTGGTCTGACCAGCGTCATCTTGATTGTTTTAGGTACAATTAATCTTCAGTTCCAGGGTCGGTTTGTTTCCATTTCTTTGAGGCCAGTTCTTGGAATTGTGGCAGCTTATGTCATGGCTACAGTCTAGTCATCATGTAGTTCACTTCTTCCACCTGGCGAGGGTATCAGTATCTACAAGACAGCTCACAGGATATGGCTCACATTATGATCTATATAGCCCTTGGGGAGGAGCTAAAGGTCCTTGACTATGCTTGCTGACTAAACATTTATTATTTGGTCTCCTTTGACTGTTTTCCTTTGTTTCTGCATTTTCTTACGTCTCCAGTTGAACTTATTCTTTGGCTAAAGTTTCTCCACAGACAGAAGTCAGGCTCAGGCCATGGGGGACAAGGACCACAGGGTCCTGCTCCCTTTCAATACTATGTGTTGTTCACAGACATATATATGTATGCCTGTGAAAATATACAAAATTACTGAAAGGAATAACAAATTAGTGGCAGTGCTCAGCTCTGGGGAGAGAAGGAAGGGAATAGGATTGTCTGTGAACGTCACAGAATGTTTCAACTTTATCTGTAACATTTTACTTCTTTTATATAAGGGGAAAAAAAGAAACAGCAAAGATTAGTTTTTATCAGCTCTGGGTGGTGGGAACTTTTCATATTACACTCTGACTTCTCTGTATTTTTTCAAAAACCACCATACAGATCAGCGAGCACGAGATGAAATCTTTTGTGTGAAAAAGCACCCATGTGCTTGCTCCCCGTGAACCGTCTCTGGGCAGCTGGGGAGGGGACCAGGAAGTAGGGTCAGTGTGGGACATGAACTTTCACTGCACGTTCTTACTGTGTATACATTTAACTATTTGAACATACTGCTTAAAAATAATAATTATAAAGAGCAAGCAGGGCTTCCCTGGTGGCATAGTGGTTAAGAATCCACCTGCCAATTCAGGGGACACAGGTTCCAGCTCTGGGCCGGGAAGATCCCACATACTGCGGAGCAACTAAGCCCGTGCGCCACAACTACTGAGCCTGCACTCTAGAGCCCGCAAGCCACAACTACTGAACCCGCGTGCCATAACTACTAAGCCCGCGTGCCGCAACTACTGAGCTTGTGCTCTAGAGCCTGCAAGCTACGACTACTGAGCCCATGTGCCACAACTACTAAAGCCCACGCACCTAGAGCCTGTGAGCCACAACTACTGAGCCCGCGTGCCACAGCTACTGAGCCCGCGCTCCTAGAGCCCCTGCTCTGCAACAAGAGAAGCCACTGCAACGAGAAGCCTGCGCACCACAACGAAGAGTAGCCCCCGTTCGCCACAACTGGAGAAAGCCTGCGCGCAGCAATGAAGACCCAATGCAGCCAAAAATAAATAAATAAATTTATTTTAAAAATAATAATTAAAAAAAAAAGAACAAGCAAACAAAAAGCATGTTTTAAGAGCCTGCTTTACTTGGAGAGGAAGGTGAGCACAGGCCTGCCCTCTAGATCAAGAGGCCTCATGTTCCTGGAGAAAGAAAGGACTTCTGTGGGTTCTTGGAGACTTTGCCCAAGCAGGCAGGGGTTGCACGCCCTCCAACCTCACCCTTGCAGTGCGGGCCATACTGAGAGTGGGGAGCAGCTGGGTTTTTTGGTTTTTTTAATTAAAAAATTTGTTTTTCTTTTTTATTTTGGCCGCACCGTGTGGCATGTGGGATCTTAGTTCCCTGACCAGGGATCAAACCCATGACCCCTTCAGTGGAAGCGCAGTGTCCTAACCACTGGACCGCCAGGGAATTCCCGTGAGCAGCTATTAACATGCCAGTTATGTAGTGGACGGGCAGGAAAAAACACTGAAAAGTGTCCACTATGGCAAAGGTAAGTATATTTTAGGGTGGTGAGAGAGAAGCCCCTTGGCCAGGCAAACATTCAGATGGTTGTCCTGTTCTCAACATCAGAGTCCTCAGCAAGAAAACAAAACCAGAGTTCACGTGGCAGGGGGGTCGGACTGCGGATCTCTCCTTTGTGGTGGTGGCGGCGGCCAGAGAGCGAGAGTACGAAGTGTCGCAACCCGAGTCATGGCAGGACAGGCATTTAGAAAGTTTCTTCCCCTCTTTGACCGAGTTTCAGTTGAAAGAAGTGCAGCCGAAATTGTAACCAAAGGAGGCATTATGCTTCCAGAAAAATCACAAGGAAAAGTATTGCAAGCAACGGTAGTAGCTGTTGGATCCGGCTCTAAAGGAAAGGGTGGAGAGGTTCAACCAGTTAGTGAGCAAGTTGGAGATAAAGTTCTTCTCCCAGAATATGGAGGCACCAAAGTAGTTCTAGATGACAAGGATTCTTTCTTATTTAGAGATGGTGACATTCTTGGAAAATACGTCGACTAAAATAAGTCACTATTGAAATGGCATCACGTGAAGCTGCCACTGAAGTTCTGAAATCTTTCGTCGTTAAATAATTTCCGTGTTTCTTTTACAATAAAGTCATGATATCCCAACTAATGATATTCAGTGTCTCTGAAATTTCGTTTCTCTGTATCGATTTAAACATTCCCAAATAAAGGTGTATAAATGCAAAGAAAACAAAAATAAACCTTCCAATCGATGGAAAACAAGCTGTAAAATCTAACAACAAACATGGAGGAACCTTGAAGCTATTGTGCTGAGGGGGGAAAGAAGTCCGTCACAGCAGGACAGATGCTGTGTGATTCCACTTCTACAAGGCCCCCAAAAGAGAGCCACAGAGACAGGAAGTAGGGTGGTGGGTGCTCGGGGCTGGGGGAGGGGGAGGGGAAGCTGGTGTTTAATGCGGACAGAGTTTCAGTTGGAGAAGATGAAAGAGTTCTGGAGGCGGATGGTGGTGACGGTTGCACTTAAAAAATGGTTTAAATGGTAAATGTTATCTTACTTGAGCACAATTTCTTAAAAAGTTGCCCATCCAGCTGATGGACTTTCAAAGCTGCAGCGTGTAACCAGTCTTGTACTGCCTCACAATCTTTAACCAAACCAGCTTATATTTTTTTCCTACAAATTTCCTGACAAGAGTGTGAAATACAACTTTGACATTCATATACAAATATATATATATACACACACACACACACAAATGTATGTTACTATGACACATAAGTAACCTAACATATACATGTAAAATAAACAAAACAACAAAACCAAACTAAAAACAGCAAGCAACACTCAAGTGACAAAGGCAGTGAGTCTTCACCAGACTCCCCCCCACGGGGTGGAAACATCCCAACAGCCCACCTGTTTTCTGGGCCCAGAGAGCAGAGCTGCAGCTGAAAGCCCTTCCCCCCACGTGCGTCCCCACAAGCTGCCCTTGCTCCGGGGCAGGTGGCTGGCGTCCCACTGCTCTGTGGCCTTTCCACCAGTGCCCAGCTGGCTTTCTTTCCAAGGACGGTGTCATAGTCTATGTGCACAAGCCTATCGGCAGCTTCGGGCTTTAGGGCGAGTCCTGATCTTTGGATGTGGAGCAGAACTGGGGCAGAGGGAGTCTGGTGTCTGGAAGAGATACCGCGGTCGGTCGCCTGACGCCAGCCCTACCCTGGTTTTGTAACTTTCTGCAGCGATGGCCCAACCCTGATGGCCTCAGTGTTCATCAGAACATTTTGCTCTGTTTTCGCTTTTGAAATAACCGTCTGAGTGGGAGCCCAGGTGGCTGTGGCTTGTCACCCCACACTGCCTCCACCAATGAGAGGGCCCCTGGGGGTGCCCGCTGAAGCCTGCCCTCTGGACCCGGAGCCTCCCACTTGGTGCCATGGGGTCAGCACGGGCCTGATGATGTGGAAACGTCACTGCCATCAGACTCAGAGCAGGGAGAAATGGAAACACCTGATACTGCTTGGGAAACAGTTAAACTCGTTCTAATCTGGCTGACCCTCGTCCTCAGGGACCTTTTCCTTCAGTTGCAGTTTATCTGGCTACCGCATAGAAGCTGGGGAAAATAGACAATACTAACAAGTTCAATCCTCAACACTTTTGTTTTTTTTTTTTTTTTTTTTTTTGCGGTACGCGGGCCTCTCACTGCTGTGGCCTCTCCCGCTGCGGAGCACAGGCTCCGGACGCGCAGGCTCAGCGGCCATGGCTCATGGGCCCAGCCGCCCCGCGGCATGTGGGATCTTCCCGGACCAGAGCACGAACCCGTGTCCCCTGCATCGGCAGGCAGACTCTCAACCACTGTGCCACCAGGGAAGCCCTCGACATGTTTTTGTTTTAGTTTTTGTTTTTTGTATCGAATGATCTCTAATAATTTGTCAGAAACATCCCAAGCTTTGGTTGGGATACTGCCCTTGCCCAGACCAAAGAACCCCTCGGCACAGCTTGTTTTTTCTGTGTCAGGAAAAGCAGGGCTCATTCTACAGTCTCACATTATCTCCAAAACTCAGGCTGGAAGGGACATTTGGCCTCTTCCACATCTCCCACACTCCAATCTGACCCTCTTTCTGGAAGAACATGGACAAGCAGGTGCTAACATCACATCCCTTTCTGAGGGCGGAGAATCTGAGGGCAGAGGAGAACCAGCTCCCGGGAGCGAGAGTTAAACAAGACAGAAGGGGTGCCGGCCCCTTGACGGGACCTTGCTTGGAGGCAGAGGGTCTTCACCTTGGAGGTGCCGTGTCATCACCTTCTCTTCACTGGCTTTTGGCTCTGAGTGTCTGCCCTCGTGTCACTGCGGGCAGCTGTCTGCACGGCCCCTCAGGCTGGCACCCTCTCCCCCATTCACTCTCCTGTTTTCACCCTCCCTCCTCACATCAGCAGTACACGTCTTACAAAACTAGTCAATGGAGGAAATTCCCTGGCCGTCCAGTGTTCAGACTCTGTGCTTCCATTGCAGGGGGCACGGGTTCAATCCTTGGTCGGGGAACGAAGATCCTGCAAGTGCGGCCAAAAGAAAACAAAACAAAACAAAAAATTAGTCAATGGAGGAAATCCCAAAGATTTATTCGTTGATTCACCATATATATTCTGAGCATAAAATTTAAAAATCACTAAAGGTTTGGACTTCCATTAATTGAAGAGATGACGTAATTTATTTTTTATTTGTTAAATTTATTTTATATTAGAGTTGATTTACAATGTTGTGTTCGTTTCAGGTGTACAGCAAAGTGATGCAGTTATACATATACACATATCCGTTCTTTTTCAGATTCCTTTTCCATATAGGTTATTACCGAATACTGAGTAGAGTTCCCTGTGCTATACAGTTGCTGTTTATCTATTTTATATATAGTAGTGTGTGTATGTAAATCCCAAACTCCTAATTTATCCCTCCCCTGCCACATTTCCCTGAAGAGATGACAAAATTTACATCTCACTTGAAAAGACTACTCATTTAGTTTTCTCACTTTGACGGTGTTGTATTTTTTTCTTTCCATATGAAGCTGGCGTGTTACCTGATGTACTCCACTGGGGTAGTGTTCTGAGTCATGAGTCCCTGATGGCCACTACACGTGGTGCCTGGTGAAAAGTCCACTTGGTATCTGGCTGTGCCCTCACCCACAAAGCTGTATCTCTCAAACAGAAGCCACTCCTACTATGACACTGTTAATATCGTAAATATAAAAAATGCACGCAAGAGAAACATTTCTCCTTAATTCATGACAGTAGCTTTGACGTTACTTCAAACAGAATGCTCCTTTCTAACTTACCCTGAATTCCATGCTGGCGTTAAATTCATGAGGACAGAAAAGCTGAATACGCGCATCAATTTGTCAGAATCTAGAGATGGGAGAATGCAGAGCAAACGTGGTGGGTCTCCTTCCGTGGCGCTTGTGTGCAGCCCCGATAAAACCCACGTCTTAGCGGGATTGTTTACACAATACAGATGATATCGGGCCAAACTTTTAGATTGCTCTGCAGACTCCATAATTCTTCTTAAAATATATATAGGTGTAAAATCTTCAGAAATTTATGATATTTTCATAATTTAAGCACAGATAATAACATATAAAACACAAACAGCATAACCACCACCGCTGGTCTCACACCCTAGATTTATAACGGTTGTACTCTTGCTACATGCGCACCATCTGTTTTTCCTCCAAGGAAATAAAACGCTGTGAATGTCGCTAAAAATCCCTTTAACAAGGGCTCTCAGTCCTATGCCCTTCCTCTCTCCATTCTGCAAGCTGGTACGTTTTTCTTTTGAATTCCAGTCAATGCCATTTTGCACTTCATGTTGTTTTGCAGCTCGGCGTTGGTCCCTGTGTTTCTGAGATCTGTACACACTGTTCTGCATGGATGCAGCTTATCCTTTTTAATGATACGTAGTATTGCCACGTACGCACACACACATTTATATAGCCACTCCTCCACTGGTGCATTGTTTGGTCGTTTCCAGTCCTTTTTTTTTTTTTTTTTTTTTAAGTTTTATTGGCGTATAATTGCTTTGCAATGTTGTGTTAGTTTCTGCTGTACAATGAAGTGAATCAGCTATATGTATACATATATCCCCTCCCTCTTGGACCTCCCTCCCTCCTCCCCCATCCCATCCATCTAGGTCACCACAGAGCGCTGAGCTGAGCTCCCTGTGCCATACAGCAGGTTCCCATTAGCTATCTATTTTACACATGGTAGTGTATTTATGTCAATCCCAATCTCCCACTTCATCCCACCCTCCCTTTCCCCCCGCTCTGTGTCCACATGTCTGTTTTCTACGTCTATATCTCTATTCCTGCCCTACAAATAGGTTCATCTGTGCCATTTTTCTAGATTCCACATATATGCATTAATGTACAATATTTCTTTTTCTCTTTCTGGCTAACTTCACCCTGTACGACAGACTCTAGGTCCATCCACATCTCTACAAATGACCCAATTTTGTTCCTTTTTATGGCTGAGTAATATTCCATTGTATACATGTACCACCTCTTCTTTATCCATTGATCTATCGTTGGACATTTATGTTGTTTCTATGTCCTGGCTATTGTAAATAGTGCTGCAGTGAACATTGTAGTACACGTATCCTTTTACATTATGGTTTTCTCAGGGTATAATCCCAATAGTGGGATTGCTGGGTCATATGGTAGTTCTATTTGTAGTTTTTTAATGAACCTCCATACTGTTCTCCATAGTGGCTGTATCAATTTACATTCCCACCAACAGTGCAAGAGGGTTCCCTTTTCTCCACACCCTCTCCAGCATTTACTGTTTGTAGATTTTTTGATCATGGCCATTCTGACCGGTGTGAGGTGATACCTCATTGTAGTTTTGTCTGTTTGTTTTTAAATTTATTTTATTTTTATTTATTTTTTGGCTGTGTTGGGTCTTTATTGCTGTGTGTGGGCTTTCTCTAGCTGCGGAGGGTGGGGACTACTCTTCGTTGCAGTGCGTGGGCTACTCATTGCAGTGGCTTTTGCTGTGGAGCACGGGCTTTAGAGAGCAGGCTCAATAGTTGTGGCGCAAGGGCTTAGTTGCTCTGCGGCACGTGGGATCTTCCCAGACCAGGGCTCGAACCCGTGTGCTCTGCATTGGCAGGCGGATTCTTAACCACTGTGCCACCAGGGAAGTCCCTCATTGTAGTTTGGATTTGCATTTCTCTGATAATTAGTGATGTTGAGCATCTTTTCATGTGCCTCTTGGCCATCTGTATGTCTTCTTTGGTGAAATGTCTATTTAGGTTTTCCGTCCATTTTTTAATTGGGTTTTTGGTTTTTTTGATATTGAGCTCCATGAGCTGCTTGTATAGTTTGGAGATTAATCCTTTGTCCATTGCTTCATTTGCAAATATTTTCTCCCATTGTGAAGGTTGTCTTTTCGTCTTGTTTATGGTTTCCTTCGCTGTGCAAAAGATTTTAAGTTTAATTAGGTCCCATTTGTTTATTTTTGTTTCTATTTCCATTACTCTAGGAGGTGAGTCAAAAAAGATCTTGCTGTGGTTTACGTCAAAGGGTGTTTTTCCTATGTTTTCCTCTAAGAGTTTTATAGTGTCTACATTTAGGTCTTTAATCCATTTGGAGTTTATTTTTGTGTATGGTATTAGGTAGTGCTCGAATTTCACTCTTTTATGTGTAGCTGTCCAGTTTTCCCAGCACGACTTATTGAAGAGGCTGTCTTTTCTCCATTGTATGTTCTTGCCTCCTTTGTCATAAATTAGGTGACCATGTGCGTGGGTTTATCTCTGGGCTTTCTATCCCGTTCCATTGATCTATATTTCTGTTTTTGTGTCAGTACCATATTGTCTTGATTACTGTAACTTTGTAGTATAGTTTGAAGTCGGGGAGCCTGATTCCTCCAGCTCCGTTTTTCTTTCTCAAGATTGCTTTGGCTATCTGGTGTCTTTTGTGTTTCCATACAAATTGTAAAATTTTTTTGTTCTAATTCTGTGAAGACTGCCATTGGTAGTTTGATAGGGATTGCATTGAATCTGTAGATTGCTTTGTGTAGTATAGTCATTTTCACAGTATTGAATCTTCCAATCCAAGAACATGGTATATTTCTCCATCTGTTTATGTCATCTTTGATGCACATATCATATTTATATATCCATTCCTCTACTGATGCATTGTTTGGTTGTTTCCAGTCCTCTTGCCGATACAAAGGCTGGTCCGTGAACATTGCTGTACAAGTTTTCCAGTGCACCACGCAGTATCTTGTTACTCAGCATCCCTCCCCTCCTCCTGAAAAATACAAGCACCTTAGCATCCTTTAAGTCTATACACACCACCCTCTCTTACATGCTGCTTTGTGAGGTACTTTAGTTCCACTTTTTAATATATATTCATCATCAATATAATATACAGTTATACAGTGAATGCATATTTAGATTTATTTAAAGTTTTACCTATTTCTGGGAATTCCCTGATGGTCTAGTGCTTAGGGCTTCACACTCTCACTGCCAAGGGCCCGGGTTCAATCCCTGTTTGGGGAACTAAGATCCCACAAGCTGCCACATAGCCAAAAGAACAAACAACCAAGCAAAAAAAATCAAATAAAGTTTTACCTGTTTCTTTGGTTACGATTCTTTCTATCTTTCTATTTTTTTTTTTGGAGGGGTCATTTATTTTTTATTTTTGTGTATATTCACACATATGTGTGTGAGAAATAGATCGTATAGGTAAAATACATAAAAACATGCACATACTACAGTATTTATGTATAAATAATATGACGTCTGAGATACACTTCAAGATAGTCTGGGAGGGGAGGAAGTGGGTGAGGGCATAGATGAAATAAAGTTGGTTGTATACTGGTAATTATTAAAGCTGGGTATGGATGCAGGGAGCTTATACCATTTGCTCTATTTTTGTACACGATTAAAAATTTTCATGTATGTTAAAGAATTGAGAAAAAAAGAAAAGGCACCATACTGGCAGCAGAGGTCCTTTCCCCCCTCCCCAAGCTCGCCCAGCAGTGGTTTAGCTCTGTCACTTTTTGCAAGTCACTTCCCTCCTCTGGGCCTCAGTTTCCTTCTCTTTAAAACGATCAAGTTGGCTCATATGCTATTTAAGACCCCTTCCTGCTTTGACGTGGTAAGAGATAGCACAGGGCTTCTCTGTTGTCGCTGTTTCTGCTTTTCATGGAGATATGATGCGCACGCCACATCGTTCGCCATTTTAAGGTGTACAAGGTTGTGCAACCATCTTCACCAGCTAATTATAGAACGTGTCCATCACCCCAAAAAGGAACCTGATACCGGCTGGCAGTCACCTTCTGTTCTCTTACCCCACACCCTGGCATCCACTAATCTCTAATACTTTCTGTCTCTATGGACTCACCTGTTCTGGACCTTTCATATAAATGGAATTACAGCGTATGCGGCCTGTTATGACCGACTTCTCTCACCTAGTGTGATGTTTTCAAGGTGCATCCACGCTGTAGCATTTATTAGCACTTAAGTTCTTTTTAATTTGTTTGGAAGGTAATCTGGACGGCAGTTTATGCAATGGTTTGGATTGTGGTGAGATTGGTGGCGGGGAGACCAATTAGCAACTTATTGCAGGAGCCCAAGAAGAAGGTGCCCCTTAATAGGGGTGAGGTCTGATAAAGGCTCAGAGCTGCTGAAATGACCAAAGCATAGTTGTAGTTATTAACCAAATTGAGGCCAAGAGAAGATGCCCATGTAGGCATATGACAGCATTCTCTAGAGCTAAGTTGCTTCCCAATGGAGTGGCATTATGAACTCTTAGGTGTGCTGTTTATGGACTGTCTGCTCATCAGCCTGTCACTCAGGAACCCTCCCCTCCTCCTGAAAATTACAAGCACCTTAGCATCCTTTAAGTCTGTACACACCACCCTATCTTGCATGCTAGTTTGTGAGGTACTTTAGTTGCACTTTTTTATATATAGCCATCGTCAATATAATATACAGTATACAGTGAATGCGTATCTAGATTTATGCATTCACTATATAAATATTTTTCACTGTATATTTTTAAATTGTATATTTCAGAGTTCTCCTGTGATTACACCCAGGCTTGAAAAGCACGTGTCCGCATGGTTTGGAGAATGGTTTTTAAAACAGGGAAAGTAGAGTATAACAGAGAGATCCAGAGCTCTACAGAGTACAAAGAGCTGTCCTTAGCATCAGCACAGTTCCAGGGGGATTTCCTGTTGTCTGCTTCTGTTGTCAACAAGATCTTCTAAAATCATTGCTCTGGACTTTCCATCTCCAGATTTTCCAGAGGGCCAATTTAATCACTGGTCCCTCCTGGGTCATATATCCAGTTGGCACGGTGGTAACCCAGCTGGGTTTGCACTTGCTTTCAACATTACCCTGGCGTGTTCTCAGGTTATTTTCATCCATGTCCTGTGTGTGAGTTCCCCTTTCCCAAATTGTTGTGGATTGGATTATAGCTTCTTTCTTAATGGGCTAAATTTAAAGGAACACCAGCCAGTTAGAGGTGCCACATTGCTTATTTAATTGAAGAGTGAACTGAAAAACAGTAGGACTAGGAAGATAAGAAGTTTGTTGGAGGGGCTTCCCTGGTGGCACAGTGGTTAAGAACCCGCCTGCCAATGCAGGGCACACGGGTTCTATCCCTCATCCGGGAAGATCCCACATGCTGTGGAGCAACTAAGCCCGTGTGCCACAACTACTGAGACTGCGCTCTAGAGCCCTCGAGCCGCAACTACTGAAGCCTGTGCGCCTAGAGCCTGTGCTCCGCAATAAGAGAAGCCATCGCAGTGAGAAGCCTGCGCACCGCAATGAAGAGTAGCCCCCGCTTGCCGCAACTAGAGAAAGCCCGTGCACGGCAACGAAGACCCAACGCAGCCAAAAAAACCCTAAATGGCAAATATTAAAAAAAAAAAAAATTAGCCAGTTCTTGGGCTTGGTGATGTGGTGCGAGTGTAAGGCTCACAGTTTGACTATTGCTCTGAGTCTACCCTTCACAGAGCCATTAGCTTTTTTTTTTTTTTTTTTTATTATTATTTTATTATTATTTGCGGTACGCGGGCCTCTCACTGTTGCGGAGCACAGGCTCCGGACGCACAGGCTCGGCGGCCATGGCTCACGGGCCCAGCCGCTCTGCGGCACGTGGGATCTTCCCGGACCGGGGCACGAACCCGTGTCCCCTGCATCGGCAGGTGGACTCTCAACCACTGCGCCACCAGGGAAGCCCCGAGCCATTAGCTTTTAAACAATCCTTTTGTCTTTTGGTAGCAGTAACCATTTTACACTTTTAAGCAACTAGTGCCCGGAGCAGGCTTTCATAACCTGGGATTGAGTCGTAAAGTTCAACGTGAGGTCTTGGAGGAGCAGGGACAGTCATCCGGCAATCTGTAAATATGTGTGTGTATATTTAGTTTTCTGCGGGTTATAGAGTCTCAAAGGAGTCTATAACGCCAAAAACGTTAAGAGCAACTCTGTTTACCTTGCTTCACTAAGCTCCCTGCATAGTGCCCTTTGCTACATAGTCTGCTGGTTAAGTGCTGGGGTAATATAGTCATAGCCCCTGCGTCTGAATCCTGGCTCTGCTATGTAATAGCTGTGTGACCTTAAACAAGTCACCGAAACTCTCTGTGCCTCAATTTCTTCATCTGTAAAATGGAGATAGCAAACCTACGTCGTGAGGTTGTGCTGAGGATCACATGAGTATATACATAACTCAGAAAATGCTCAGCACATGGTAAATATGCTATAGATATATTAGCTATCGTTACTATAATTATCTTATTTATTTATTTTTTTGCGGTACGTGGGCCTCTCACTGTTGGGGCCTCTCCCGTCGCGGAGCACAGGCTCCGGACGCGCAGGCTCAGCGGCCATGGCTCACGGGCCCAGGCGCTCCGCGGCATGTGGGATCCTCCTGGACCGGGGCACAAACCCGTGTCCCCTGCATCGGCAGGCGGACTCTCAACCATTGCGCCACCAGGGAAGCCCTGTTACTATAATTATTACATAGACGTGTCACTGATGACAATGATGGTGAAAATCGCGATGACTGATACCTTCCTGGAGCCACTTGACTTGAATGAGAAGGAACAGCCACAAGAAATGCTGAATAAACAGCTGACTCTTCCGGATGAAGCTAACACAGCTTTTCCCTTGACGGCCAGCCAGACTCTTAAGCCTGGGCAATCTGACTTGACTGTGGAGATGAGTATGTTCAATGATAATGGCATTTAAAGTGGAAAAAGCAACTTGGTTTTTAGACTTAACTAAAATGTATACTGATTCTATTTTTCAGGCTGGGATGGAACTGACTCATGGCCACGGTTCTGGTTTCTCACCCCGTGGAATGAGCATCGTTGATGCTCCACCAGTGATAAACGACGGATGGGGAAACGTGAACTTTTGATGAGCTGTCCTAAAGCGCCTCTCTTCCGGTCCTCCCACAAAATGCTGTGACAATCAACATTTTCTTTAAGCCCACACCACCAGCCGCTGACGTCAACTGCTAAACGGGTTCGTGGAATTAGATTAGATTAGAATTTGTTCCAAAGGTCTTTAACTTTGTCCAGCTTTCAGTGACCAAAGTTTTCTTTAGATAGCTGAATTTCAGGGACTTCCCTGGTGGTCCAGCAGCTAAGACTCGCACTTCCACTGCAGGGGGCATGGGTTCCATCCCTGGTCGGGGAGCTGAGATCTCGCGTGCCGCACGGTGAGGCCAAAAAAAAAAAAAAACGAGAGTTGAATTTCAGGGTTATCTATTTACCTTTGTTGGGCCGAATTGGCCTTCCCCCAAATGCTTGAGAGCGATATTTTCCCCAGGTATTATTTTTGAGGCCTCTACTTTTTTTCTTTATCCCTTCCTTGCACGAGTAATTCCCAGTCCCGGCCACAACCCCTCTAACAATGGCTGCATCTCTCCCTGAGCTCTCCCTTTGGAAACAAACACTCAGGGAAACCCTGATCCTAGAGTGTCAAGTAGAAATTGTGCAAAGTGATTTTATTCGGTTGCTGGCTGTCCATCACACCTAAAGTCTAATAGATAAATGCCTGAATACATTCAGGAGTGGAAGATTGAAGGCTAAGATCTAACCCCCATTGCTGTGTTTTTCAAAATGTGGGCCTTGGGGACAGAAAGCACCAGCTATGTAATTTGCAAGACCCAGCATCAAATGGAAGTCCAGGGCCTCTTGTTCAGAATTTCAGGACAGGGCCAAGAGAACATTAAACCAGGTGTGTGTCCTTCTGAGTACAGGGCCCTGTGCCAGTGTGCAGGAGGGACGGCCAGGAAGCCGAGCCTGCGTGGAGCCCATGGTATCAGAGTCGCTAGAATGCGACTGGTAAAAAACTGATATCTGGGACTTCCCCAGCAGTCAAGTGGTTAGGGCTCCACACTTCCACTGTAGGGGGCCCAGGTTCAATCCCTGGTCGGGGAATTAAGATCCCGCATGCCACGCAGTGAGGCCAAAAAAAAATAAATGCTTTTTTAAAATCTGGAACTTACTTGGTGGCACAGTGGTTGGAATCTGCCTGCCAATGCAGGGGACACGGGTTCGAGATCTGGTCCAGGAAGATCCCACATGCTGCAGAGCAACAAAGCCTGTGCCACAACTACTGAGCCTGTGCTCTAGAGCCTGTGAGCCACAACTACGGAGCCCACGAGTCACAACTACTGAGCCCGCGTGCCACAACAACTGAAACCCACATACCTAGAGCCTGTGCTCCGCAACAAGAGAAGCCACTGCAGTGAGAAGCCCACGGACCGCAACGAAGAGTAGCCCCCGCTCACCGCAACTAGAGAAAGACCGCACGCAGCAACGAAGGCCCAATGCAGCCAAAAATAAATAAATTTAAACAAACAAAAAACAAACAAACAAAATCTGATTTCTGAGGCCTAACAGGGTTAATGAATCAGAATCTCTGGGGACAGTGTTTGGGAATTGACGTCCTTTTTTTTTTTTCCCCAGTGTTTGTAAGTAAAATTTTAGTGGAACATAATCACGCTCATTTGTTTTCATATTGTTTATGGCCACTTTTTCACTATAATAGTAGTTAAATAGGATTGAAACTCTGTAGTCAACAAGACCTATTTATCCCTTGGCCCTTTAGAGAAAGTTTGTTGACCCCTGATGTAATAAAATAAACCTAGGCCCTGAAAAAAAAACCCCAAACTTTGCTTTTTTATTTCACTTTCTATTTTCTTTTCTTTTTTTTTTTTTTAAAACTAGGTACATTGGGCTTCCCTGGTGGTGCAGTGGTTAAGAATCCGCCTGCCGGTGCAGGGGACACGTGTTCGAGCCCTGGTCCGGGAAGATCCCACATGCCGCGGAGCAGCTAGGCCTGTGAGCCATGGTCGCTGAGCCTGCGTGTCCCAGAGCCTGTGCTCCGTAACGGGAGAGGCCACAACAGTGAGAGGTCCGCGTACCGCAAAAAAAAAAAAAAAAAAAAAAAAAAAAAAAAAATACCTGGAGACAAATGAAAATGGAAACAAAACATACCAAAACTTATGCAATGCAGCAAAAGCAGTTCTAAGAGGGAAGTTTATAGCAGTAAACACCTACATTAAGAAAAAAGAAAGAATTCACATGAATCAGCTAACTTTACACCTAAAGGAACTAGAAAAGGAAGAACAAACTAAGCCCAAAGTTAGTTGAAGGAAGGAAATCACAAAGGTCAGAGTGAAAAATCAATGAAATAGAGATTAAAAGACAATAGAAAAGATCAAAGAAACTAAGAGCCATATTTTGAAAAGATAAACAAAATAGACAAACTTTTAGCTAGACTTTCCAAGAGAAAAAAGAGAGTGGACTCAAATTAAATTACAAATAAAAGAGGATCATGAAACTTCTGTGAATAATTATACACCAATCTATTGGACAACCTAGAAGAAATGGATATACTCCTAGAAACACACAATCTACCAAGAATGAATCATGAAGAAATAGAAAAATCTGAACAGATCAATTTTTAGTAAGGAGATTGAATCAGTAAATCAAAAACCTCCCAACAAACCAGATGGCTTCACTGGTTAACTCCACCAAACATTTATAGAAGAATTAATACCAATGCTTAACCTCTTCCAAAAAATAGAAGAGGGAACACCTCCAAACTCATCTTAAGAAGCCAGCATCACCTGATACCAAATAAGACAGGGACACTCCAAGAAAAGAGAATTATAGGCCAATATCCCTAATGAACATAGCTGCAAAAAACCCTCAACAAAATACTATCAAATTCAGCTGTACATTTAAAAGGATCATGTTCCATGATCAAGTGGGATTTATTCCAAGGATGCAAGGATGGTTCAGCATTCACAAATTAACCAATGTGATAGACCACGTTAACACAATAAAGGATAAAAATCATATGATCAGGGCTTCCCTGGTGGCGCAGTGGTTGAGAGCCCGCAAGCCACGACTACTGAGTCTGTGCGCCACAACTATGGAAGCCTGCGCGCCTAGAGCCCGTGCTCCGCAACAAGAGAAGCCACCGCAATGAGAAGCCCGCGCACCGCAACGAAGAGTAGCCCCCGCTCGCTGCAACTAGAGAAAGCCTGCGCGCAGCAATGAAGACACAACACAGCCAAAAATAAAAATAAAATAAAATAAAATAAATAATAAAAAACTTGTGTTAAAGAAAACATCCAATTAGTTGGCTGCATTTCACAGTTTGTTTTACACTGAAGGGGTACAGAACACACAACCCCAAAATACACCACTTTGGCATACTGATTATTCTGAGCTGAGGGTACTTGGGAAATAGCAGATACAGGAAGGGTTCTCTGTCCTACCTCCGCCTTTCTACCTAAAACCAGGTCATAACATTTCCCATGAAAAAGGTACCTCCCTGTACCAGGAAGAAAGCATTCTTTATTTTTTTCTACCAGTTTTATTGAGATATAATTGACATTTAACATTGTATAAGTTTCAGGTGTGCAACATGACGATTCTGTAGAACATTCTTAGACTGGGAGTTGACCTAAACCAAAATGGACCTGTGCTAAGAACCCTACTAAAGTAGCCTGATATTCCATGAGTTCCCCTCTCCCCATATATTTCCTAGGCATTGTCCCCCAGTTTACTGTCCCTAGTCCAGGCCACTTTGTCTCGCCACATCCCCCAAATTTTTTATTCTTTATGTAAAAAGGTATGTAAGCTTTTGGCTCTAATGTTCTCCTCAGGTCTTCATTTTCCTTCTGAAGACTCCTGTGTGCATGTAAAAACATTAAATATATAAGCTTTTCTCTTGTTAGTAATGTCTTATCTCAGTTTACTTCTTAGGCCAGCCGCAGAACCTAAGAGGGTAGAAAGAAATTTTTCCTCTCCTACAACATATGTATGAGACAAACACAAGGACTGGTTTGACATTTCTTGCTCTTTCTTCTAAGTTTCTCTTTTTTTATGGTCCATCTTTCACTTTGTCCAGATTTTTTCCCCTCAGTTCTAATGTTTATATTTCAGCAGCTTATAGATACTGCGGGAGAAGAGAAGAGTTTAGATTGGTTTTAGGTATTTCGTAATGATGAAGCTGTTAATCTCCTTTTGTAATTTTTTTCTGGAAAGCGGTAGACACAGTTCTTTCAAAGAAGACTGCTAATTTTGATTGTCACTAGTAGAATGATTTGTCTCTTTTTTCTCCTTAAAAATAGCAATTGTTCTGATTAGAAAAATAATATAATTTCTCTTTTCTTTATTGGAGAAGGAAAACAAAACAAAACAAACCAGTTGGGACTCCGAGCTCAAATTCACAATGGGGTCTGGAGCATTTTCTTTGTCCTTTAGCATTTGAAAGCTGCACCTTCATTTGCTGGTCGCTCTGGTTACCTCTTCGGTTCTCACTGGCTGTTGACTTGCAGATCGCAACGCAGGCTGAGGCTGTCCCCAGAGCAAGTCCATCATCACCATTTCTGCAGCATATACTGTAGCACCACCGACGCCTCATTCTGGGGTGGCCGAAACCGGATTATGAATGTCACTTACTCAGTGATGCACTTCTCTGTCAACAACATCTGATCATTGCAGAGATGACCACATCAGACTAGCTGTGCCCCAGGGCACTGTTGGGTCACTGGTGACTAGTAGGGGGAGTAGGAGTGGAAGGGACTCTTTCCTGGGTGCTGCAGAAGAGGAAGTACTCCACCCTCCTGTGGAGAAGTGTGACACCTTTAGGATGGAGGGAACAGACATTCTAAAAATCCACAGCTGACACAGTTGTTTCTGAGGTGCTGGAGGATACAGAATTTTACTGAATTCCCCTTGGTTTTTGGACTGCTAGTTAGAAGACAATATATAGAGATTATGAATTGAAGCACAGTTGGGGAGAGGGACCTGAAATATCTGCTTTGGGACATTTAATGGTGACCTTCAGGTGAGAGATATGGATGAAGCCATCTGTGGATGTGGGACTCAGGGGATGGTCCTTCAGGTCAGGGATGGTGTCAGTGTCTTCACTGGCTGAGAAGGTGTGAGCATTCTGAGGGAATGATGGGGTTTGTTTCATCACTGGCAGCATCAGGAATTGGTAGTAGTGATCTGGGACTGGGGTCAAGATGAGAGGAAAAATCTTGGTGGGAAAATCATAAGGATCTTTCTCACATGTTTTAGCCCATGAAGGACTGTTCCAGAGGAAAGCCCTCTGTTTTGTCAAAGCAAAATCATTGAGAGAAGGATGCAGAAAAGGTTTGAGGTATTTGAACACTCTCTTAGTTAATGGTCTTTTATGTAGCTCTGTCCTCTTTAGTAGATCTCTTTTTAAGCCTGAGGCCCCTGTTCTCATCTGTGCCCTGTGTGAGTCGGTACACGGGTCAGATTCGCTCTGCAAATACACTGGTGTTGTTTCTAAGGTGCTGTCGAAGTGTAAGTTTGTCTGCTTTGATTTATCTTTCAAGCTTAACTGGGTGGACTTAGTTCTAAAATACTAGTATTAAGACCATTTTATTCATGTTCTTTCTGATTTTAGTAACTTCAATCACTTCTTAGATTTTACATTTCCAGGCTGGAGGGTCCTCTGTTTTAAACATTTTTCCTTATATTGTGTATCGGATCTTCGGTCTTTTGATAGATCTGTGACGCTTTTTCCAGCCTCCTTCGTTTTCGGTTGGTGTGGTTCCAGGGAGGGACAGGCCTGGGTCATGGATGTCCTTGAAAGCTTATGGGTTTCCTTTAATCAGTATAACAAGATTTTTGACGGTTAAGGCAATATAACCTCCTTGGAGCGTGATAAATCCCTCTTAGAACTGAATGTGAAGAAAACATTTTCTACACCTGCCAACTCCTACACTTCCTTTTCTTGTAGAGTAAGTATGTAGCGAAACCTGATCTTGGGGTCTAAGAAGTTAGAGCTCAATTGAATCTCACAAGTAGAAAACGACTCGCTCTGGGTAAACAGACACGGTATTTATTGCTGAATTAGTTTCTGACCTGCTATTACGCTAAAACATTTTAAAAATCGCTCTGAATTACATATATTTTAAGAGGAGCGGGCTCACATTCGTTTTCTGGAAGTCGTGGGGCACAAATGGTAGTGTCTTCGGGAGGTAATAAAAGGCAAACGCCGTTGTTTTGGGCAAGATGTTTCGGATTTAGGTCCGAAGCCTCCACAGACTACGCCTAGCAATCCCTCAGTTTCGGTTCCGCCCAAGGCGTGTGAGCTGTATCCATAGAGACCGGGAAGCTTCCCGAGCCGGGCGGCCCCGCCTCTTCCGCTGCATACGCTCCCGCCTCCGGAGGCAGGGAAGCGAAAGGACTTCCGTGTCTCCGGGCTCTCGGCGCCGCCGGATCGTGTTGCGGACCGCCCCCCGTGGCTCCCAAGCCTTTCCAGGCCCGGGAGCGGCCTGGCGGGGCGCTTCCTGCTTGGGCCAGCGCGGCTGCGCACGAGGAGCGCTCTCATTGGTCAGAGCCGCCTCTTGCGATTCGCGTCACGGCGGCGGCGGTGTGAGGACCCTCCCGGACGCTTGGTCGCGGCGGCGGCAGCGGGCGGCCCCACAGCTGGTTTGGGGTCCCGGCGGCCGCGGTTCCGAGGAACCCGAGACGCGTGGCGAGGCGGCGGCGGCGAGCTCTGGTGAGTTTCTCGAGTGGGAGCACGGGCCAGGCCGGCGGGGCCGAGGGTTGAGGGCGGGTGTCCCGGCGGCGCGGCGGGCGGGGAGCGCGCTCCTCCATCCCCTGCTCTGTCCGCCCGACCCCCGGGCCGGCGCCCCTCAGGGCCGGGTTTCCTCTGCCCCGGGCCTCTCAGCCCCGGCTCCCTTCCGGTACTCCCAGCCCTGGGTCCCCTCAGTCCCGAGTCCCTTCAGCTCCGGGTCCCCGGCTTCCTTCCATCCCGGGTCCTCTCAGCCCCGGCTCCTTTCGGCCCCAGCTCCCTTAGGTACCGGCGCCCCCAGCCCCGGGTCCCTCGGCCCCGGCTTCCTTCGGCCCCGGGTCCGCCCTCCGCGCCGAGTCCCCCCGGCCCCAGCGCCCCTCCGCGTCTCCGCTGGCCGCATTCCTGGGTGGGCTCCGCTTGGGCCCCCGTCCGGCCCCTGCGGCGGGGAGACCCCTCACCGGTGCTTGCCCGCGCGCAGGCGGCCGGGTGGACCGCGTTCTGGGCCTGGTGTCCCGGGCGTCGGGCTGCCGTGTGTCGGTGTCGCCCCTTGAGGCTGCTGCTCACCGGCTTCGGTGGGTCTGGGCGTCTGTGCGAGAGCTCGCATTGGGCACCGCTGGCTCTGGGTCTTGTTTACTGTCTCCTCTGGGGTTTGACAACTTGGCGAGCTCGCCCAGCAGAAAGCTTGAGAGGTCCCGCTGCGGTTGTATGGGGCACGCTGGCTGCGTTGCAGGGTGTTGGCGTCTTTTTAGCAGAGTGGTCTTCTAACGTCTTTAGGTTTAGACTCTGGACGTCGCAGCCTTCATAGCTCTTCCCAAAACAGTCCTTCTTCCCTCCTCCAAAGAAACCATTGAAAACTCAAAGAAGTCTGTCATAATATTTCAAACCATGTTCCAAGTGAAATGTTACGAATAGTTTCCTTCAACCCAAAGCTTTATTTTTGGGGCGGAGATCAGAAACTTTGTCAGTTTTGAAGTTTGAAGTGTCCTATCAAAGGCCACTTGCGTGTCTCATCTTAACCACCCTCTGACTCTAATTCCGTTAGAATTTCATAGATTTTTCATTCCTGAGTTTTTCATTTCTAACGTTTATTTCATAGAAATTTCACTTCTAATGCTGTTAGATGTCCGTAGATGTTTTCATCTCCTTTCACAAATTTGTCGGTGCTGACTGTGATTATCCAAGACTAAAATCCTTTCCTCAGTAGTTGGGACTTCCACGCCTGTGGTGGCCGCTACTTGGTGAATTATTATGAAATTTGAAGAAATTTCAAGTTGACTTAAATATGAAAGACATACTTCTTTTAGTTTCTGTTTGTGATTGCCTACCCACTAGTTTATGTTCCTATCTAGACTTTAGGCTCCGTAGCAAGTTTTCTCTTACTGGGGCACTAAGGATGAGAGGAGGATTTCCAGAGCCTAAATGAGAGAGTTTGTGTTTTTCTGTCCGTACATATTCCCATATATTAATAAACGAATAGGGGTTTTTTTTCCCATCAATAGTGCAAGTTTAGCTCATGCACTTTCTTTGTTGTAAATTATATTTTGTTTTCCAAAATGAAAACAATGTTGTTTCCTTCTTTATTTCAGGAGTTGGCAAACTTGACTGCTTGTGGGCAGTGTCCTGCCAGCTTCCTGTTTTTGTAAATTAAATTGTCAATGGGACATAGCCGTATGCGTTCATTTAGGTATTGTCTGGTTGCTTTTGTGGTTCAACAGTGGAGTTGAATAGTTGGGACAGAGACCCTTATGGCCTGTAAAGGGTAAAATATTTACTATGTGGCCTTCAATAGAAAAAGTTTGCCGACTCCTACTTTATTTCATTAAAAATGATGCATAGTCAATGTGGAAAATTAAAATGACTCAGTAAAGTATAAAGGAGAAAGTAAATATTATCCAGAATCACAGCACTTAGAGGGGTTTGTTTTTGTGATTATCCGTATGGAATCTCTTAGTGATTGTTTTCATATAAATGGGCTTATATTGCTAAGTGTTTATTTGTAATCTGTTAAAACCTCAGATGATTTTTATTTGGCTGTTGAATACATTGTATTCTCTGGATTGTAGATCTCACTAGAAAGGGCTTGATGAGCCAGGTTTTCCTGATTTGTCTTACCAGTCAAGATTTAAAAAATGAGGCACAGTTGATGCTTGGTGGCGGTGGAGGACACTGCTTATTGAGCACTTATTATGGACTAGGTAGTCTTCCTATGCTTAACATGGAGCAAGTCACTTAATACCTGCGGCAGCTTTGTGTGGGTACAAAAACTATTATCTCTAGTTCCAGATGAGGAAACTGAGGCACAGAGAGATTAACGACCCAAGTTTGTCAGCTAGTTAATGGTGGAGCTGGGGTTTGAATCCATGCAGTCTGGTTTCAGGACCCAGGCTCTCCATGTGCTGCAGAGCCTCTTAGAGTATTGCTCAGTGTAGAAGGTTTTTAGACAGTCCAGAAATATGTAATGTGAAAATTCTTCCTTGTGCTCTTCACTCTCTGTAGAAAACCACTGTTAATAAGTTTGATATAGAGCTTTCCCGCTCTCTTTGTCTGCATATGCAAATGTTTATTTGCAAATCTGTCTACACATGTAGGTTTTTAAAAAGTGAATAGACTTTATTAGAGCAGTTTTAGATTTACATAACTTTGTGTGGATAGTAAAGAAAGTTCTCATATTATCTACCCTCCATTTTCCCTTGTTGATAACACCTTGCATTAACATGCTGTATTTGTTACAGTTGATAAACCAATATTGCTACATTGTTCATTAAAATCTACATATTAGGGCTCATTTTTCCTGTTGCAGAGTTTTTAAAATGGGATCTAACCAACCATTGCTCAGCAGTGTGCTTTTCTGGGTGATTTTCAAAATATAGTGCTTCTGGACTTTTGAATGCAAATAAACAGTCTGTATTCACTAACGTTCAGATTAATGACACAAGTTTAGCCTTTTCCTTGGAGTGGAAAACTTGCCTGGAAGTTACTTCGTTTTCTCTTTTTCAAAAGTTAATCTTGTAGCACCAGCTGCTTTTCTCTGAAGAAAAACGTATTATTATTGTTATTTTTTTCTTCTGCGGTACGCGGGCCTCTCACTGTTGTGGCCTCTCCCGTTGCGAAGCACAGCCTCCGGACTCGCAGGCTCTGCGGCCATGGCTCACGGGCCCAGCCTCTCTGTGGCATGTGGGATCTTCCCGGACCGGGGCACGAACCCGTGTCCCCTGCATCGGCAGGCGGACTCTCAACCACTGCGCCACCAGAGAAGCCCAGAAAAGCTTATTTTTTGATGGGACATTCTGGCTTCTCTCTGAAGCCGTTCAGCTTCTCGGAGACTTCTTGCTGTTTTTCATCGGAAGAGTGGTGCACATCAACCCACTTAGCATCAGCTTCCTCCTCCCTGAGACTGGTATTTCCCCACCCATCTTGATCGTTCTCAGCATTCTCTCGCTCAACTTCCAGAACTTCTGTTCCCGGAATGTAATCTTTAGCATCTAATTCTCCATGTTCTTGTACCCTTGATTTTATTGAGGCCTCTGTAGTCTTACCCTGGAATTCCTTCTGCAATATCTGAGGGTTCAGTTTTTGGAAGAACTGAATCAGAGTCCTGGGAGACATCATCACATTCTTTCTTTGTGTTTTATTATTCTGGGCAAGGTTTTGAGGAAGTTTTTTAGTCATTGAGCTGTTATCTCTTTCAGAGCTTTGTTTCCTACTGTCATGACTTCCCCAGAGTTCTTGTCATAACAGAATGGGTGGCATGGTCATGAGCAACACCGGAATGTGCTCTGGGACTGCCAGGCGCTGAGAAGTGTATACAGCAGACCGAAGGATCTCGTTACTTCTCCTTGGTGCTGCTGCAGAAACCTGTGCGCAAAGAGATAGAAAAAGCGTGTGAATCCCTGCCAACCTGGAGGTAAGGCCCAGGGGCACTGACTTCACTTCACGGGTCTCCTTGAAACTCTTCAGCTGCTTTAGTGGTTTTCGTGCACATTCTTGGGGCTCATGAATCTAACGCATAGCTGAAAAGTTAAACACTTTGAACTTTTTTCTTCTTTTGTTTCTGAAGTACGTTGGTAACCTTCTTTCCTTGTGTTTAGAGCCTCTCCCCCAAGGCATGCTGCATTAGCATTCTGGGTCGTCGTCCTCTTCCTCTTGTTCATCTTGCCCTTGTTAGAATGTCAAGGCAGCGACCTTAGAGAACCACACAGTTGTGGGACTTCCCTGGCGGCCCAGTGGTTAAGACTTCGCGGTTCCGATGCAGAGTGAGAGGGTTCGATCCCTGGTTGGGGAATAAGATCCCACGTGCTGCACGGCACAGCCAAAAGATTACAAAAAGAAGAGACAGAAGCATACGGTTGTGATAACATTGACGGTCTTGGCGTCATTTCAGATGCTGCTTCTGTAGTTTAGGGATCACTTCCAAAGATATCTTGAGTGCGGTTGTGTTGCTGTCCCTTAACATGTGCATGTGTAATTCTGCAATACTGTATTCACCTTATTCTTGTTTTTGCACTTTTATTCTCATCAGTCACAAAATGAGTGTACAGAGTCGTAGAAGCTTACATGGCAGCGTCGAGGTTCAAAGAAGATCTCTGGCAACCTTGATGGATAGATGAGGTATTCAGGAAGATCAGAGTATTGCAAAATGTTATTGGAAGGCCTACGTTCAAGACAGTGTAGCTGTAGGAGGGCAGATCTTTCCGTTCTTGAGGAAAGTTATCTAGATGTTCTGGGTGGCAGAACATCTGTGCCATAAACATCACCAGCTTTGCCAGTTCTTTGCTGGGTTTATTTGGTTGCAACTTGAAAATCTCCCACGTTGGGTTTGTAGTGAATATTCTGCTGTGGAATCTCCTCAGTGTAGGCCAGAGGGTCTACTTTATTATTCCTGTACCTGCTTGCAGGTTGCTGGGCAGCTAGTGTTTATTTCTGCTGGACAAGTTGGCTGCAGACTGGCTCTCCTTGAGCAGTTCTCAGAAGAGCTACACCACTGACACCAGCCAACCCTTCTCGGGCTGTGGCTTGGAATCTTGCTTCCAGATGTGACCAGAAGTAGCACTTGGGAGCTTGGCACGTGGCGCCATCTTGGCTCATAGTCGTGTGCGTTAAAAACCAACACTCATGGCTTTCCAGGTCAATCCATCTGTGTCTACTCTGTTCTTTAAATCGTTTCTTAGTATTTTGTTGAATGTGTACACCATAATTTAATAGTGTTCCTATTGCTGGATGTTTAGATTGTTTACATTTATTGTATATTATGCGTATGCATTGTATGTACAATTGTTGCGTGCTGATGGCTCTTTAGAGTAGCTCTCTAAGAGTCTAGTTACTGGGTTGAAGGAAATGCATGTTTTATTTTTTGATGTGTATTGCCAGACTGCCATCCAGAAAAGTCACAGCAATGTTAACTCTTGACCAGAAATGTGGCCGAGGTCTAGCTTCTCCATGCCATTTCCAACTTTTTTTTTCAGTCTGTATCTGATTGGCAGTTAAACATGTCTTGCAATGATGTATTCTGTCTCACTGGGAGATGTGTTTTGTTTTGATAGCATTCTTTTGAAGTTGATATAGAATTACTTTAGGCAAAATCTACATTCTGCAGTTGTTCTTTCTAATACTTACCCCCTTAGATAGAGCTGCTCACCTATTTAGATTCCCTATCTAGTCCTGGAAAGCAGCGTGATTTTGCCATCCCTGTTAAAAGAATCTGGACGACTGCCCAGTAGACTATACATTTCTTGAAGATGAGGAGCGTATAACTTTATTCATATCTGTTGTAATCCTGGTGGTGAGTAAATGTTATATTCTTTTCAAAACCTAAATTGGATTGTGTTGTTTTGGGCTTACTGCTGAGTGAAGTGCTTTAACTTTGTTAAAAATAATCTTTTCAGAGTCTTTGTGAATTGTCATCTTGGTGTATATTCTCTATGTTATCTCTTTTTTTAAAAAAAAGATTTTTTTGATGTGGACCGTTTTTAAAGTCCTTATTGAGTTTGTTACAATATTGCTTCTGTTTTATGTTTTGGTTTTTTTGGCTGCGAGGCATGTGGGAATCTTAGCTTGCTGACCAGGGATCGAACCCGCATCCCCTGCATTGGGAGGCAAAGTGTTAGCCACTGGACTGCCAGAGAAGCCCCCCTGTATTATCCTTTATTTCTAAAATGAGATAAATAAGAGTGATTGACATCCTAGGCCCTGTTTGTAAGGAAAGAATTAACCAAACCTATTTAATAAGAACATTTGGTATTCAGTTTTGGAAGTTAAGGAATGGATTAATTAGGGGATTTGTTTCGTGTAACCCATGGTTTTGAATTTTCTGTATTGGGGTATACCATGTGTTAGAGGGGATGTGTGCTGCCTAAATGGTATGCTTGGCTTCAATAGACATTGTGAGGCTCCAGACAGAAGGAGAAGGGAAGCCAAATTCAGAAAACTGCCAGAATATCTTTAGGCATGGGGAAAATACCTGTGGGAAAGGACACTTCAAGTTTTTAAAAAGGAGACCACATGCACACAAAAAAACCCACAGAACTTGCTTTATATATGACTTGTAATGTTACATATTCTTATCGGACTTAGGAATTTTCCACAATGTCCATGCACAGGAAAACAAAGCATACAAAGCAAAATGGCCTTGAAGAGAAAGAAATAATTAGCTTATTAAATTTTGACCAACTTCACGTTTTCTTTTGTATACATTTTTTTGTTAGTATATTAGCTAATTATTTTTCACTGGTAGCATATTGACTTTAATCCTGTATGTCCTGAAATTTTAGTGTCGTGAACATGTGTGCATAGTTGTATTTGCATACCCATTCCTTTGGTCCAGGAAGAAGCAATGATGGTGAAAACTTAGCGTGGTGGAACAGAAAGTTTATTTTTATTTTCTTGGAATTTATTTACATTTTATTTCACTGCAGAGTTTCTGTAACTTAAAAGAGCCAGAAACATAATAATTATATATATATAAAAGAAAAATGAGGAAAAGGAGAAGGCATATATTCTTTTCCCAAGTGGCAGCATAATTCAATGACTAAGAATAAAATTTGGATTTGAATTTTCTTGGCAGCTGAGATGAAAATGGAAATATGGTAAAATATATAGCACTGAACTGGAAGGAGGAACAAAACTAATTTTCCAGGGATAAATCTTCACTTGATGGATTTTAAGGAACTATTTAAATTGGGTGTTACATAAAGCTTTATTTTATTTATTTATTTATTTTTGGCTAGAGGCCCTTGTTAAAAAAAGGTGATGATGTTGCGTTAACGTTTCAAGCCAATGAAAGAAATTGTATGTGGAGCAGTTGGTTTGAATTTAGGCTGCAGATGTGTGCTTTAGTTGGCTAATACATATACTATTTTTTTTCTTAACGTATTTCAAACATACGGGAGAATACAGAGACCAAGATAATTAACCTTCACACATCTACCATACAGTTATATCAGATCTCAACGTTTTCCCACACTTACCTGTTTGTTTTTTTTTTTTAAAGAAAAGCCTTTCACATGCAGTTGAAGCACCTTCTTGGGTTACATTTCACTTTCTTCCCAGAAGTAATGATATCTTGAATTTGGTGTTTCTAATACCTGTTTTTATATAATTACTACATAGGAGTATATTCATAAATCAATATTATGTTTTGGGTATTTTCAAACTTTATATAAGCAATATCCTACCTACTCTGTAACTTGTTTTTCATGAAACAAGTTTTTTTAGACTCATGAAATTGCTGATATTTTTACCATTTTTGACCTACAAAAATGGTAGTTTCATGTGGTTCATCCTAGTTATAGTCATTACTTTTATCTGCTGTATAGTTGTATTATTATACGAATACAACCAGTTTAAATTTATTTTCGTGTTGATAGGTATTTAGGTTGTTTCCATTTTTCCTGTTTTAAAAACAATGCTACATTGAACATCCCTGGTTAGAAATCCTTGTGCAAAGATCCTTAAAGATCCCTTTAAGATCTTCGGCAAGTTTTTCAAACTGCATGTTGGGAACCATTAATCGGTTATGAAATCACTTTAGGAATTAAAATAGTTCAGAGAAATATCAGGTTGTTTTGCAGTAAGGATTAAGTGTTTTGTGAAATTGTGTGTGTGTGTGTGCGTCTGTGTATGGCTACTCAGTTTGAAATGAAGTTCTCTGGTGTAAATTACCCAGAAGTGGAATTACTGGGTTTGAGATTATGGAGATTATGGGAATTTAAAGTTCTATCAGATATTGCCAAATTGCTTTTCAGAATTGAGTCACTTTGTGTTTTTTTAGCATGAGAATATGAGAATTGCTCTATCTAAATCCTTGTAGATCCATGACATTGTCAGATTTATTACATGTTTACAAATCAGATGAGTGTGAAATGATATTATCTTAAAATATTTCTTGATTAATTATGAGACTGAGCATGTTGAAATGTTGAGTGACTCTTCTGATTTCTGTTTCTCAGCTGTCTGTCCCTGTCTCTCCCCCCCAGTTGGGTTGTCCTTTTAAAATTGCTTTTAGGAGTTTATTGCATATCCTGGTTATGTCTGTGAAATGAATTGTAGGTATTTTCTAGTCTGTGTGGCTTATCTGTTAACTTTTTATATGGTTTGTTGAATAGAAAGGATTGTCAAATCTATCATCATTTTTCTTATTGGTTTGTGTCCTTGGTGCCTTATTTAAGAAATCTATTCCATACTCCAAGGTCATTTAGGTCTCTGCATTTCCTTCTAAAAGTTTTAGAAATTTGGTATTTTATATTTAGCTCTTGATCTTGCCTGAAAAAAAATTTTTTTTGTATATGATGTGAGTCAGGGATCTAATTTTTTTATATGCATAGCCAGTTACCACAGCACTGTTTAACACTGTGTTTTTAAATTTGAATTGTAAATCTTTTGAGCAGTTTCTGGGTCAACACAATAACAGCCTTTTTGTCTTTCATCAGGTTGCTCAAATGTTCAAGTTTGTGACTTCTGGGCCAAAGTAATTGATTGGTGGATTACTTGATCCAGAAACAGAACCTAGAGGAGTAGATAAATACAGCACATTTTGTAGATCTCATCCAAATGTCATTTCTCTCAACCACTTTTTATTTTATTTTATTTATTTATTTTAAAAATAAATTTATTTACTTTTGGCTGCTTTGGTTCTCTGTTGCTGTGCGTGGCTTTCTCTAGTTGCGGCAAGCAGGGGCTGTTCTTCCTTGCGGGACGCGGGCTTCTCATTGCGGTGGCTTCTCTTGTGGAGCACAGGGTCTAGGTGGCGTAGGCTTCAGTAGTTGTGGCGTGCAGGCTCAGTAGTTGTGACACACGGGCTTAGTTGCTCTGTGGCATGTGGGATCTTCCCGGACCAGGGCTCGAACCTGTGTCCCCTGCTTTGGCAGGGGGATTTTTTTTTTTTTTTTTCGAAGGAGGTGGATTCTTAACCACTGTGCCACCAGGAAAGCCCTCAACCACTTTTTAAGTAGAAGCTAGGTTTCAGACAGTTTGAGGGTAAACTTTTTTTAAAAATACAGTTGTCTATTTGGCTGTGTTGGGTCTTTAAAAAAATTTTTTTTTAAAGAAGATTTTATTTATTTATTTATTTTTGGCTGCATTGGGTCTTCGTTGCTGCGCATGGGCTTCTCATTGCAGTGGCTTCTCTTGTTGCGGAGCACAGGCTCTAGGTGCATGGGCTTCAGTAGTTGTTGCGCACGGGCTTAGTTGCTCCACGGCTTGGCTTGTGGGGTCTTCCCGGACCAGGGCTCGAACTCCTGTCACCTGCATCGGCAGGCAGATTCTCAACCACTGTGCCACCAGGGAAGTCCGAGACTTTCAGTTTTGATTTTAGAATTATACATATAAATTTGAATCTTTCTGAAATGTCTGATAGAAATCGCTACAAATCACTTAATTTAAGAATGAAGGGGCTTCTCTGGTGGCGCAGTGGTTGAGAGTCCGCCTGCCGATGCAGGGGACACGGGTTCGTGCCCCGGTCTGGGAGGATCCCACATGCCGCTGAGCGGCTAGGCCCGTGAACCATGGCCGCTGAGCCTGCGCGTCTGGAGCCTGTGCTCCGTAACGGGAGAGGCCACAGCAGTGAGAGGCCCGCGTACCGCAAAAAAAAAAAAAGAATGAAAACTATTTTTGTTTCCACTTAAAAAGGGTTTTTAGTCTGAGAAGAGTTGCTTTGAGGTCTGCAGATAGTTATATATTCTAGGTTTTTTTTTTTTTTCCATTCCTTTTCTTTTACATTTGTAGTTGAAAGAAGACCTTGTGGTTTAGTGGAATTTAGTGATATTGGGAAAGGTTGTAGACACAAGTTTTATTTGTAGATTTCTGATTGTGATATTGAGAAAGATGACTAATCACTTCTTGGTTTCTCTATCTGCAGCATTGTAGAAGCAAAAAACAAAAAAGAAACTTATGCTGTGGAGGGTGTTATGCAGGATGAGATAGGGCCCTGAATGATTGTTATTTACTTACGGAGACAGGTCTTTACCAAAGTAGGGTTTTTGATTTTGCCTGAAACATTGACTGTACAGATCATATATTTTACCTGGACAGATATTATTTGTGAAATAGTTGGAACAAGAGTGTGGTTATATGGTATTATAGTGCAGATGGTTTATGAAAGGAAGTCTTTGCATAATTTACGTATTTTGGTTTAGTGTAGATATGACAATTTATATAGCATGGGCTTGTCAGGATTTCTCTGACTATAATGTTCAGGACTGTTGTTCCTGTCATGTATGTTTGCATTTTTGTGTACTGTTCTTTGTTTTAGAAACTCAGGGTTACTTATAGATCTTGGGAAATGGAAACAACCATTGTAACATGGCTATAAGAGTTGTATCAAATCCTTCTTTCTTTAATTAATTAATTTTTGGCTACATTGGGTCTTTGTTGTTGTGCACGGGCTTTCTCTAGTTGCGGCGAGCGGGAGCTACTCTTCGTTGTGGTGCCGGGCTTCTCCTTGAGGTGGCTTCTGTTGTTGTGGAGCAGGGGCTCTAGGTGCGTGGGCTTCAGTAATTGTGGTGCGAGGGCTCAGTAGTTGTGGCTCGCGGGCTTTAGAGCCTAGGCTCAGTGGTTGTGGCACATGGGCTTAGTTGCTCCATGGCATATGGGATCTTCCCGGACCAAGGCTCGAACCTGTGTCCCCTGTATTGGCAGGCGGATTCTTAACCACTGTGCCACCAGGTCCTCGAATCCGTTTTATAAAGGTGTTTTTTATCCGTGACCATGACCAGTGGCTTTAATGGACTATTTGTGCCTTTAATGAAGCCCTGTAAGATGGTAAAGTATGGGCTTTGGAGTTAGATACAGATTTGAATTCATAGTCTCCAGTTAAGTTTGTGTTATTGATGACTTACTTGATCTCCTTTAGTGTCAGTTTCTTCATCTGTAAAATGGGACCCCATATCATAAGGACTGCTGGAGGATTAAATGAGATGATGGGTGAAGGTCCAACTACTTAGCCTGGTTCAGAGTTGGCTCCGGTGAGTGTTACGCAGCAGTCCCCTCCCTTCTGAGAGACAACATCATGGCCATGACCAGGAGAAATGGAACCACTTACCTTTGTGGGAGGCAGTGTTCTATGATGGAGAGGGCCTAATCTGGATAGTTCTTGCTTCTCTGTTTTGTAGCTTCTATAACCTTGAATAGTCTTACCCTCAGTCCTCTCGTTTGTAAACAAAGATTATACTATCTGTAACAGGCAGGGTTTTAAAGTTAAATGAGAGTATGTATAAAAGCTCACTTTATCTGGCACTTGGTAACCTCTAAATTAGCCTCTAAACTTTTATAGTGATAGGTAGTAATACTGTGCTGCTGAAGTAGGTCTCAAGACTGAGAGAGGTAGGCCTTCACTGGCTTTGCTACTTCACGGCATAGGATTTGCCTGACTTCTTCTCAGGAAAGTTGGTCAGTGGGGTTGGGCAGTAAGTTAGAAGAGGTTCCTTGTGATTGTACTTAAAAGCTGCCCTACTTCATGCTAGGAAAGAAAGTAGTGTAAATGATACAGAGTGTTGCCTGTCTTTAGAGCTTCAAAATAATCTTTAAAAAACAAGCTGCATTTGACTTGAAACGTTTCTTTGTGCTTACATCAGCTAAGATTTTATGAACATGAAAGCTGGTAGTGCCTGTCTTAAAAATCTATGTGTTGCTCCTTCTCAGTTATCAACTGTATCATTTTTGGAAGAGCTGTATCAGTTAGTAACATATGTTGGGAACTTTTCCCATTTTATCAGTTATTCTTTTCCCAGTCATCAGGTTTTCTTATTGACATTTTTCTACTCAGAAATGTTCTGAGTGTTTGGGAAGAATTCCAGTTTTAACCAATCATTTTATTGCTTCTGGTATGTGGCAAGGCTCCATGGTCCTCCCCATTTCTTTTTTGTTTTTAAGTAAATTTATTTATTTAATTAATTTATTTTTGGCTGCATTGGGTCTTCGTTGCTGCATACGGGCTTTCTCTAGCTGCGGCGAGTGGGGGCTGCTCTTCGTTGCAGTACGCGGGCTTCTCATTGCGGTGGCTTCTCTTGTTGCAGAGCGTGGGCTCTAGGTGCGCGGGCGTCAGTGGTGGCACGCGGGCTGAGTAGTTGTGGCTCGTGGGCTCTAGAGCGCAGGCTCAGTAGTTGTGGCGCACAGGCTTAGTTGCTCCGCAGCATGTGGGATCTTCCCAGACCAGGGCTCGAACCCGTGTCCCCTGCATTGGCAGGCAGATTCTCAACCACTGCGCCACCAGGGAAGCCCTCCTCCCCATTTCTTGATTGTTTCTTAATATTTTCAACATCGCTGTAAAGTACAGTGTACTGTCAGTGTTAACTCCTGGTTTTGTCACTTAAGTGCTATCATGCATTTATTTGAGAACAGCTTATGGTTCATGCTAACATAGAAGGTTGGGGATAAGAGCATTAAGTTGGGTGTTTGATTGATTAGATAGATTACATTGCCACTTATTACTGTAGTTATCTCAGGCATGTTATTTATAACCTCTCTGGGCGTTTTGTCATTTCCAAAATGGAGGAAATAATTGTACCTATCCTCCAGGATTGTTGCAAGGATTTAAAGAGATAATCCATGGGAAATGTTCTTTGCATGTAGTTAACGCTCACTGCATGTTAGCTGTTCCTGTCATTCCCCCTCCTCCTCATCATCATACAGCAAAGATTTTTAAGCTCCTTTGCATTCCAGACCAAGCTTGGTGTTGTGGATACAAAAATGGATTCCAAAAAAGGCTTCCTGACCTTGAGAAGTTTTGCATTGCAGGAGGGGAAGACAGGCATGTAAACAAAAAAATGCAATAAATTCTGACAAGTACTATAATAGAAACATTAGTAAATGAGAAGAATAAAGGAGTTAGTGTCAGGAGCCTGGGGATGTCAGGGAAATTAGTTTCTGCCTATGAACTTATTCTTGAAGTGTGGGTAGTAATTCCCCACTTATTCATTCAGCAGATGTTTAGTGAATACACCTACTGTGTGCCAGAAGCTATTTTAGGTACTGGGGATATAGGTGTAAAGAAGATATATTGGGTTGGCCAAAAGGTTCATTCTTTTTTTCCGTAAGGTGGCTCTGATAGCACTTAGTTGTCTTCAACTTCATTCGAAACAATTTTGTTAGATTGTATTGTGACAGCTGACATATCAGTGTGCATTTAAAAAAAGAAAAAACTTACTCAAATTGGTGAATTTTTGTGTAGCCATTTTAATATTGAAGATGGAAGAAAAAAGCAACATTTTTGGCATATTATGCTTTATTATTTCAAGAAAGGTAAAAACACAACTGAAATGCAAAAAAAGATTTGTGCAGTGTATGGAGAGGGTCCTCTGACTGATTGAATGTGTCCCAAGTGGTTTGCGAAGTTTTGTGCTGGAGATTTCTCACTGGACGATGCTCCACGGTTGGGTAGACCAGTTGAAGTTAAAAGTGATCATATGGAGACATTAATTGAAAACAATCAACATTATACCACGCGAGAGATAGCCGACATACTCAAAATATCCAAATCAAGCGCTGAAAATCACCTGCACCAGCTTGGTTATGTTGATCGCTTTGATGTTTGGTTTCCACGTAAGTTAAGTGCAAAAAACCTTCTTGACCGTATTTCCACATGCGATTCTCTACTAAAACGTAACGAAAATGTTCTATTTTTAAAATAAATTGTGATGGGAGATGCAAAGTGGATACTGTCCAATAATGTAGAACAGAAGAGATTGTGGGGCAAGCGAAAAGAACCACCACCAACCACACCAAAGGCTGGTCTTCATCCAAAGAAGGTGATGTTTTGTACATGGTAGGATTGTAAGGTAGTCCTCTACCATGAGCTCCTTCCGGAAAACAAAGCGATTAATTCCAACAAGTACTGCTCCCAGTTAGACCAACTGAAAGCAGCACTCGATGAAGAGCATCTGGAATTAGTCAACAGAATATCCATCAGGATAACGCAAGACTGTGTGTTTCTTTGATGACCAGACAAAAACTGTTACAGCTTGGCTGGGAAGTTCTGATTCATCTGCCGTATTCACCAGACATTGCACCTTCAGATTTCCATTTATTTCGGTCTTTACAAAATTCTCTTAATGGAAAAAAATTCAATTCCCTGGGAGACTGTAAAAGGCACCTGGACCAGTTCCTTGCTCAAAAAGATAAAAAGTTGGGCTTCCCTGGTGGCGCGGTGGTTGAGAATCTGCCTGCCAATGCAGGGGACACGAGTTCAAGCTGTGGTCTGGGAAGATCCCACATGTCGCGGAGCAACTGGGCCCGTGAGCCACAGCTACTGAGCCTGCGCGTCTGGAACTTGTGCTCCGCAACAAGAGAGGCCGCGACAGTGAGAGGCCCGCGTACCGCGATGAAGAGTGGCCCCCGCTCGCCACAACTAGAGAAAGCCCTCGCACAGAAATGAAGACCCAACACAGCCAAAATAAATAAATAAATAAAAATTTTAAAAAAGGTAAAAAGTTTTGGGAAGATGGAATTATGAAGTTGCCTGAAAAATGGCAGAAGGTAGTGGAACAAAAGGGTGAATATGTTGTTCAATAAAGTTCTTGGTGAAAATGAAAAATGTGTTTTTTATTTTTACTTAAAATCCAAAGGCACTTTTTGGCCAACCCAATATAATGTCTCTTCTTTCAGGAGTTTTCAGTCTAGTGAGAAAAGACCAGTAGTAAGTAAACAAGGAAATAAAAATACCAGAGACAAGTGCTGTGGAAGAGATTAAAAGGTGATGTGATAAGGAGTGACTGAGATTATGTGGTCAGAGAAGGATTCTTTGAGTAAGTGACCCTTAAGTTGAGATCCGCATGTGAAGAAGGAGCCCAGCCATGGGAAGATCTGGGCGATGAGCATTCCAGGCCTTGGGAACCAGGTGACATAGAGCCATTTTGAGCCTTCCGGGTGTTTGGGGAGTAGATGGGAAGTCACTGTGGCTGGAATGTAGTGGGCAAGGGGGAGAGTGGTACAGAATGAGGCCAGAGTTAGGGGCTAATCATTTAAGGTTTTGTAAGCCAGGGCAAGAGGTCCCTTAGGTGTAAAGGAAAGCCATTGGAGGGCTCAAAAAGTAAGGGAGTGTGTTTTGAGAAAGATCTGCTGTGACCGCTGTGTGAGGACTGGATTCTGAGGATAAGGGGGGTGGGGTGGGTAACAGAAGTGGAACCCAGGAGACTTTACTGGCTGTTGTATTAGGACAGGTGAGAGATGCTGGTGGCTTGAACCAGAAAGTAAGAGTGGAGGGAAACAGGTAGATTTGGGCTGTGCGACCCCTCTCTCCCATCACTGTAAAGCTTTTTTTTTTTTTTTTTTTTGTGGTATGCGGGCCTCTCACCGCTGTGGCCTCTCCCGTTGCAGACCACAGGCTCCGGACGCGCAGGCTCAGCGGCCATAGCTCACGGGCCCAGCCGCCATGTGGGATCCTCTCGGACTGGGGCATGAACCCGCGTCCCCTGCATCGGCAGGTGGACTCTCAACCACTGCGCCACCAGGGAATCCCCACTGTAAAGCTTTTTATGTTCTTTTTTGTTTTCGGCTGCGCTGAGCGGCTCGTGGGATCTTAGTTCCCTGATCAGGGCTTGAACCTGGGTCCTGGCAGTGAAAGCACTGAGTCCTAACCACTGGACTGCCAGGGAATTCCCACAGTAAAGCTTTTTTTTTTAAAGAGTTAGGTGGTAACTTTTATTCCAACCTCCCACCCAGAGCAGAAGGTAAAGCTTTTTAAAGTGTTAAGTTTAAGAGGTCCAACCCCTTTCCTTGCCAGTTAATGTGATAGAAATCTGCCAACAAGGTTCTCTAAAGATTTATAAGCCAGTCAGGGTAACACATCTAGTACTTATTTTTAATAATGATTTGTAAAGAGAAAAAATGGCTAGTATTCAAAAGAAAATCTGCTGCCTTTAATATCCCTGCTGGTCCCACTGTTGAAATAAAGTATTCCATCCTAAAAAAATAATCTGGTTTCATTATTAGTAGTTCAGATTTGCATTACATATTTAGTTTCACATTGAAGTCTGAAAGAAGAGGTCATGAGGGGCATAACATACTGATACTTCCACGTAGAACATTCTGTGCCACTCAGGTTTCCAATCAAGGAAGAACATGAACTTGATACCAGAAATCTCATTAACCATGCACTAACTTCAAACGCATACTTCAGGGTGGAATGACAGACCACACTGGAATAATTTCAGTATACAACTTTCAAGTCACTTTGAAATTGGCTACTTTCAACTTGGAGGAAGCCAACAAAATCATGGGACATATTTTGCAGCCTGTCCTCTACCACTGAATAATCTAATTATAGAACTAGAAAACGATGCCACTAGACTGAGTACTTGCTGCACCCTACTTGCTGTGTCCCAGTTAATACAAAGGGACGTTATACCACTGGCCCTTAGAATTTGAAGACTTAAGGTCCATGGCAGTTGGCAAGTCTTTAGAGAACCTTGCTGGAAGATTGTATCACATTAACTGGCAAGGAAAGGGATTGGACCTCTTAAACTTAACACCTTAAAAAGCTTTACAGTGATAGGGGAGAGAGGTCCTCTGGGTGCTAGAATGTTGTTTGTTGCTGGTTACACAGCATTTATACTTTGTCAACTTTGTGTCCTTTTCTGAATGTATTTTTTACATGAATAAAAAGTTTACTAGACAAAGAGGCCATATAGTACTATAGTATATTTCCACCCCCCCATTAAAAAATGTGCAGAATACACATAACATAAAATTTACTATCGTCACCATTTTTAAGTGTGTAGTCATGTTGTAGATCCATGTTGTTGCAGCCATCACCACCATTCATCTACAGAACTCTTTTTTTTCATCTTGCAAAACAGAAGCTATACCCATTAAACGGTAACTGTCCATTCCCTCTTTGCCCCAGCCCCTGGCAACCGCCATTGTACTTTCTATGAATTTGACTACTTTAAATAACCTATGGTAAGTGGAATCATAACATCCTCAGGTTCACTCAGGTTGTAGCTTGTGTTGGAATTTTCTTCTTTTTTTGAGGCTGAATATTTTCTTGTATGTATAGACCATATTTTGTTTGTTTGTCCATTGATGGACACTTGGGCCGCTCCACGTTTTACTGATTGTGAATAACGCTGTTATGAACATGAGTGTATAAATGTCTCTTCAAGACCCTGCTTTCAGTTCTTGTGAGTACATACCCAGAAGTGGAATTGGCTGGGTCATATAGTAAATGTATTTTTAATTTATTTGAGGAACTGCCATACTATTTTCCACAGCTTGCCTGCTCTTTTAAAATTGGGGGCAACATAACAATTAAAATTATGAAATAGGTGAAGTAATACATTATACTATAATATAGTCTACCTTTGGCGGGAAGTCCAATATAACTGATTAAATATGACATAAATAATACTAATTCCTTTTCTTCTGTTTTTCCCCTGGAGAATAAGACATTTATTCATTCATACAAGAAACCTTTACTGAATGTCTACTGTGTATCTGTTGCAGTTTGGTTCTCAGCATTGAGCAGACAAACTCTTGCCTCATGGAACATGCAGACAAGTACTGGATTTTAGAAAATAGCTTTCCTGGGATAGAGCTAAAATTCTAGACCAGAAGTATCAAACCATTAAGTTAGCAGTTTGTTCAGGTAGAGAAAATTGCTTTTGAGTTAGCATTTAAGCAACCTTGGTGCTTTTAAGCAACATAATAATTTACCTTATGCAGTATTATTTGAAGGGAAAGTGAAGTCTAAGAAGCGTGAGTTTTAAATTTTCCATTGCTTTCCCACCGGGAAGGAAACTTGGTATGAGTACATTTGACTGGGAGTCAACAGATGAGGGTCCAGTCCTGACTTTAACATCTAATATTTGGTATTCTCCTGGGTTCTTTTTACTTTGATCCTTATCCCTCCTCAGTCCTTTGTATAACTTTTTTTTTTCCCAAAGGATTTTGTCCTGTGTTGTTAACTATTATTATGCTAATATCACTTTCCTTTTTAAAAAATAAATTTATTTATTTTTGGCTGCGTTGGGTCTTCGTTGCTGCGTGCGGGCTTTCTCTAGTTCCAGCGAGCGGGGGCTACTCTTCGTTGTGGTGCGCGGGCTTCTCACTGCGGTGGCTTCTCTTGTTGTGGAGCACAGGGTCTAGGTGCGTGGGCTTCAGCAGTTGTGGCTTGCGGGCTCTAAAGTGCAGGCTCAGTAGCTGTGGCGTGCAGGCTCAGTAGCTGTGGTGCACGGGCTTAGTTGCTCCGCTGCATATGGGATCTTCCTGGACCAGGGCTTGAATCTGTGTTTTCTGCACTGGCAGGCGGATTCTTAACCACTGCACCACCAGGGAAGTCCCTAGTATTATCACTTTTACTCCTAGTAATCCCTAGTTCTGTTTTCAAGCTCATTCTCTCTTCTGAATTCCAGATTTATGTTTCCTGGTGCCAAGTGAACATTTCTTTCACTTCAGACACCGTTTCTGAAAACAAATTCATTCTTCTTCTGCTGTGAATTTGCTTCTCCCCTGGATCATCAGTGAATGGCATCCTCTATACGCTCAGCTGCTTGAGCAAAACGCCTGTGTCATCTGAGTTCTTTCTTGTCCCTGTTCTCTGATTTCTGAACAGACCCTGGAGTCCTTGCCTTGCATATGCTGTTTTCTCTGTACAGAATACCTTTCCTCTACTCTGCTTGGCAAATCCCCATTGCTTTTGGGCAGGGTTAGTGACGCCTGTGTGTCTGCTAGAACGTGTGAGGTCAAGTTTCCATTTTACTTCTTTTGTTTCATAGTTTCATATTTGATCATCTGTAGAACAGACTCTGTCTACCGGGAAGAAGCCTTAGCAAATTTTAAAATGTTATTTATGCCAATACTTAAATTAGTTTGTGAAAACATTCTTAAAAAGTAATAGGAGGGCTTCCCTGGTGGCGCAGTGGTTGAGAGTCCGCCTGCCGATGCCGGGGACACGGGTTCGTTTATTGAATGAATTATCACACCCGCAGTGTTTATTGCAAAAGAGACTCATTTTCTGTATCAAATTGCTTAACATGCACCCTATTACTTTTTTTTTTTTTTGGCGGTACGCGGGCCTCTCACTGTTGTGGCCTCTCCCGTTGCGGAGCACAGGCTCCGGACGCGCAGGCTCAGCGGCCATGGCTCACGGGCCCAGCCACTCCGCGGCATGTGGGATCCTCCCGGACCGGGGCACGAACCCGCGTCCCCTGCATCAGCAGGCGGACTCTCAACCACTGCGCCACCAGGGAAGCCCTCTTTTCTCTTTTTTTTTTTATCTTAGTTCTGTGTAATATAGCGTAGTATTCTTAAAATCCTGACCAACGAAAAATTTCTGAGGAAGTAGAATAGAGATTAACTCTTCTGGTTAACAGATAATGGTACTCTGAAGTCTTACTTTCCATCTGCCATCTCACTTCCTTTTACTGTTAAGAACCAGAGCAAGTTAAAGCCTAGTTCTGAATACTTTCCCTATTTTTTATTCTTCTTAGCAAGAAAATCGTTTATCCAAGTACAGCAGGACAGTTCATTGTTCCAGCTACTCTTAGAGATTAATGGCCTTGGATAAGTTGCCTAATCTCTGAGCCTCAGTTTCCACATCTGTAAAATGGGGATAACATACCTCAGAGGGCCATATGTAAGAATTATGTGAGATACCATCTGTAAATTCTCTGGTACAGAATTTAACTTTGTCAATCCACAGTAAATGTTAGCTCCCTCTTCCCTGAAACAAAGTGAAATGGTGGGTGTGAAACAACTTTGTAAATAAATATAAATCACTAGCAGTGTCTCCTCTTTCAGCATTGGGTATTAATAGCATAGTTTATAATCTCATTATTAGAATATGCTGGCTCAGGCCCTTATGTGATAGGCACAGGCCCAGATTTGGTGATCCTTAAAGACTGTGTTTGTTCTTGTTCTAAAAACTTGAGAGAACTCCTACAACAAACTCAGATGATTTATGAAACTAACAGTTGGCTAATTCTTAGTCTTGTGTATCCACATATGAACACTAAGTGTGTGTTTTACCCTCTCTTCATACTATCCAGACCCTCCCACATTGCCCCACTCCTCCCCTGCCACAGTAAAAATTTTGAATCCCATGGGATTTATGAGCATAACATGTACCTTGGCTTCTTCCTGTTTTTGTCTTTCTAGTTGGATTGGCTGTGATAATCACCTTATTTGGATATGTAACTTAAATCTCTAAAATAAGCTTTTGTCCTGTGAGTTATAAGGTAGAGGGCCAAGGACTTGAAATTATTGAACTCCTAGGAAACTTACGTGATCCAGTTTAGAGAAATATTGATGATCTCTGAATGTGTTTTTACCACTTAAGAACATTTAAATATCATCTGTCATGTTCATTCAACATTTATGTGCGCAGTGCTTTCTGGGAACTCAGGGATATAATAGGAGTGTGCTCTTGCCTTCCAGAGTAATCTACTTGGAGTTCAAAGCAGCTCAAAAATACTGACATTTCGGACATTAAGCAACTTAAATGCAAAACATAACCAATAATATGTGCCATGTCAGTCAGAGACGTCGTCTTATTTCATGAAAGTGTGGTGAATTTTGGTTTCCTCACCTGTGAAGTAGAACTCAAAATACCTGAAGGGTCATTGTGATGATTTAAATGAGATTGGGTATGTAAAACGTAGTTGTAGTACATAAAATCCACATATATTCTTTCTACAGTTGGGTATGTTTTTAATTGAAAAACTATTAGATGGCATGTGGTAAAAACAATGCAGGCAGAACAAAATGAAGAGTAAGCCTTCTCACTCCAGACCCTAGGTTCTTCCCTGTGTGCCTCTGGACCAAGAGCACAATTTCAAATAAATAGGTACCTATGTACACATGTATACGTATTCACGATTGTATACACTTATAATGTATAAACGGGAACATTATACATGTCGTCTTTGATATCCTGCTTTTTTCATTTAAAAGTAGATTTTGGCAGTCCTCTTTATCAACAAGTGTAGGGTTTTTTAAAATACATTATTATTTTATTCTTAATGATTGCAGAAAATTCTAGTTTTAGTGTAAAATAATACAACATATGTCTTCCCCCATCACTCATTCAAATATGTTAATCCAAAACTTTCTCTCCTTAGGGTCAACTCACTATCCTAAAAGTCCATCCTCCCAAGAAGAAGGAACAGAAAGACCTCTTTGTAAGAAAGGCGTGGGTATCCCATGAATGAGACAGCAGAAAACCGACTGGAGTACAGCAGGACTCCAGAGCCAGATATAAGGCTCAGAAAAGGGCACCAACTTGATGGTACAAGGGGAGGTGACAATGACATCCACCAAGGAGATTTGGAGCCTCTTGTAGAGGCATCTGCCCCTTCTTCCTATCATAAAAAAGTAAGTTAAAGTGGAAGGATGGTAAGTAAAACAAATTTATGGGAATATAGCTGGAGGAAGGATATTAAAAAGAAAGAGTACGGGGACTCTGCTGGAGAGAAGATGGCGTTTTGAAAAGGAACCCTGAGCACATTTGTAAGATTTTGAAGTCTCTCATTCTTAAGGTAGCTAGGAATTAGTTATGCCCTTTCTGTTGACACGTAAAACCGTACTTAAGCTGCTCTGTCTTATTTAAGAAAGGAAATGGGTTTTTGTAGTTACCATATATCCTTTATAATTCAGCCATGATTTAGTAATGACATTATCGTTTATAATTTTGGAGAAATCCTAATTGCATGCTGGAACTACTTCTCAGATAGAGTTTATCTCCAGTGCATACCTTGGGAGCCAGTAGAATTCTGGGAAAATAATCTAATCTTTCCTTTTACCTCGCAGAGAAAAGAGCAGCTTTTAAATGATTCAAGCAGCTGTACCAAGAGCGCAAAGGTGTAAATATCTGTGAGCAGGTCCCAGTGTCATTGTTAATAGACATTTTGCCATGTGCTTTGGAACCTTGCAGTTGTGTAGCACGTTCAGCGTTGTGTTTCTAGTACAGTGTTTCTCAGACTGTAGGTTATGCCCGTTAGTAGTTTGTGAAATTTATTTTGGTACTACAAGCAGTGTTAATTAGACCGCAAATAAAGATATTAAGGTGCATATATGTAGTAATATACCTTTAAACTATGTTATTTGATGAAATTGTTTAGCTTTATTTAGATATGTATGTGTTTATAGATATGAGTAATATATACATTTCTTACTGTGGGTTGTAGTTAGAAACATATTGAAAGCCTCTATTTGGAGCTGCATCTTTACCATAGTAAGAGATAAGCTTACTGTGTGGGTAATAGTGGTGCTGGTTGGAACTCGAGAGGGTTGTCTTGTCCTTTCAGGTCTTTTATAAGAATTTCACCAGAGGCTATTGTGGCAGGAAATTGAAGGTTATTTCTTCTTTTACCCTTGGTGACACTTTGTAAGCCAGCTTCATACTCTGGGCTAGTTGTGCTACATTGAAAGACTGTTTTTGTGTCCCTGTGTGTGCGTGTGCCCCCGCATTACAGGGCAGGATTAAAATCAAGATTTGCTTACTATGAGTATAGTGTAATTTGGCCTTCAAACTACCATTACTCTTTTTTTTTTTTTTTTTTTTACATTCATTTCATCTGTTTAGTTTTGGTTGCATTGGGTCTTTGTTGCTGCGCACGGGCTTTCTCTAGTTGCGGCAAGCAGGGGCTACTCGCTGCGGTGCGTGAGCCTCTCATCGTGGTGGCCTCTCTCGTTGCAGAGCACGGGCTTCAGGTACACGGGCTTCAGTAGTTGTGGCTCGCAGGCTCTAGAGCGCAGGCTCAGCAGTTGTGGCGCATGGGTTTGGTTGCTCTGTGGCACGTGGGGTCTTCCTGGACCAGGGATCAAACCTGTGGCCCCTGCATTGGCAGGTGGACTCCCAACCACTGTGCCACCAGGGAAGCCCTACCATTACTCTTTTAAAAGAAGTTTGGCAGATAGCTAGGGTAAGAACTTGCTTCCTTGCTTATGGCTTTGCTTTCTTGTTGATGTTTTACAATAACATGTACTAGCAGCTAAGACTCCCCTATTCAGGCTGAGCAGCTTGACTTTGCCTCCATTGCTGCTTAGGCCTAAGCAGTTACCGAAGCAGTAAGAACTGTCGCTAGGTTTGGATGAGGACTGGGTTATCTTTTCTTTTTTATTGTAGTAAACACATGACATACGTTATTGCTGACTGTATGCACTTTGTTGTGCCGCAGATCTCTAGAGCTTTTCCATCTTGCGTGAGTGAAACATCTACCCATTGAATAGCAACTCCCCATTTTCTCCACCCCACCAGCCCTGGGCACCCACCATCCTACCTTCTGCTTCTATGAGTTTGACAACTTTACATACCTCATATAAATGGAATCATGTAGTATTTGTCCTTCGGTGACTGTCTTGTTTCACTGAGCACAGCGTCCTCAGCGTCTGTTCATGTTGTAGCGTAAGACAAGCCTTTTTTTTTTAAGGCTGAGTAATATTTTATTGATATGTATATATCACTCTGTCTTTATCCATTCATCTACTGATGGTTGTTTAGGTTGTTTCTACCTTTTGGCTATTGTGAATAATGCTGCAGATATCTTTTCAAGGTACTGTTTTTAGTTCTTTTGGATTAATATCCAGCAGTGGGATTACTGGGTCATATGGTAGTTCTGTTTTTAATTTTTTAGGAACTTCCATACTGCTTTCCATAGTAGCTGAACCATTTTACATTCCCATCAGCAGTGTACAGGGGTTGTAATTTCTCCATATCCTCATCAACACTTTATTTTCTTTTTTGATAATGGCTGTCCTAACAGATGTGACTGTGGTATCTCATTGTAGTTTTCATTTGTGTTTCCCTGATGATTAGTGATGTTGAGCATCCTTTTCATATACCTGTTGGCCATTTATATGTCTTTTAGAGACATGTCTATTCAAGTCCTTTGCACATTTTTAAGTTGGGTTTGTTTTTGTTTGTTTGGTTTTTGCTGTTCAGTTATAGGAGTTCCTTATATATCTTGGATATTAACCCCTTATCAGATCCATGGTTTGCAGATATTTTCTCCTGTCCTTAGGTTACCTTTTCACTCTCAATTGTCTTCTTTGCTATAAAGGAGCTTTGTGGTATGACATAGTCCTATTTTTCTAATTTTGCTTTTGTTGTGATATTGGTGTCATATTTCTTCATGCCCAGTGTCACAAAGCTTTTTTTTTTTTAGGAAATGCTCAACATCTTTAATCATTAAGGAAACTCAAGTCAAAACCTCAATGTGATACCACTTTATATGCACAAGAATGGTTAAAATTTTTTTGCAAGGGGGACAGTTAACAAGCATTCATGAAGATGCGAACCCTCATATATGCTGAGGGTAATATAAATGGTATAGCTGCTCTAGAAAAACTGTCACCAGTTCTTCAAAAAGTTAAATAGAGTTATCATATAACCCAGCAAATACCACTTTAAGGTTTATACCCAAGAGAAATAAAAATATACATCAAAATAAAACTTTATATGTATGTTCCTAACAGCACTATTTATGAGTCAAAAAGTACAAACAACTCAAATGTCCATCACTTACTTGATGAATAGATATATTAAATGAGGTATATCCATAAAATGGAATATTTTTGGCAAAAAAAAAAGAAAGAAATACTGTTACATACTACCACACGGATAAACCTTGAAAATGTTCTGCTAAATGAAGGAAGCCAGTCACAAAGATGACATATTTAATTATTCTGTTTATTTGAAATGTCTAGAATAGGCAAATCTATGGAGACAGAAGGTAGATTTGTGGTTGTCAAGTGCTGGGGGGATGGGGAAATGGAGAGTCACTGCTAATGGGTATGGGGTTTCTTTTGGGGTGATGAAAATGTTTTAAAATTGACTATGTCATGAAGCTTTTCCTCTACATTTTCTTCTAGGATATTTATAGTTTCAGGTCTCACATTTAACTTTTTTTTTCTTTTTGGCTGTGCTGCATGGCTTGTGGGATCTTAGGTCCCTGACCAGATCAAACCAGGGCCCTTGGCAGTGAAAGCATGGAGTCCTAACCACTGGACTGCCAGGGAATTCCCACATCTAACTTATTTTTAGTTAAGTCATTTTGAATTCGTTTTTGTGTATGGTGTAAGCTAAGGGTCCAGTTTCATTCTTTGGCATGTGGATATCCAGTTTTTCCAACACCATTTGTTGAAGAGACTATCATTTCCCCATTGTGTAGTCTTGCCACTCTTGCCGAAGATCTGTATATGTGTGGGTTTATTTCTGTGCCCTCTCTTCTGTTGCATTGGTCTGTGTGGCTGTCTTTATGCCGGTACCATACTGCTTTGATTACTGTAGCTTTGTAATATGTCTCTAAGTCAGGAAGTGATGCCTCAAGCTTTGCTGTTCTTTCTCAGGACTATTTTGACTATTCAGAGTCCTTTGTCATTCCATATGAATTTTAGGATTGTTTTTTCTATGACTGGGGTTATCTAAAAGGAAGTGGAAATGTAATAAGCAGAACTGGATAAGGCTTGACTCGGTTATTGAAGGACTAAAAGGTATTCCAGGCCAAGGGAATAGCAGATGTGAAGACTCAGAAGTAAGAAATAGCATGATGCTTTTAGGGAATAGTAATAATGATAATAGCTAACGTGTTTTGAGTATACATTGGTGTATATTGATGTGTGAACCTGCAAAACGTCTGGTATAGCTAGAGTGAAAGGTACAAGGGTTTCAGTTTGTTAGCAAGTGAGCCTAGACGACTGGGGCCTAAAATCCAGATCTTTAGCCTCCCAGTCCAGTGTTCTTCCACCCTCCAGAGTTCTTTCTGAAATGTGTAGTGTTGTGTACTGGTTAAAGTGGATAGACCATTACTTCTAGGCCTCTGGCTCTAAAGCATCAGCTCTTTTGCTGAACTTTATAGTTTGTGTTTTGTAACCATCTTTAGATAAAAACACAAAAGAGGCATTTCAAACCAGGTTACCCTTGATCTTTAGTTTTATGACTTTATTTCGTATCTCTGAGTTTTTAAGGTATTAAGTTGAATAAAGAGAGCAGCCTTTATGGTTGTCCTACTTTTCCTCTGCTCCAAATTCTTCTTCATAAATGGGGACTGGAGCCAACTCTTCATTCATTCAACCTAGGAATTATTTTCTTGAACTGATTTGCTTTAACCAAACTCATAAGAATGCCACTGTTTATTAGTTTATCATAAGAAATCTAACTTGTAATTAGACTCCCGTCTGCCAATCACTTCATTTTCTTTTCTTGAGGAGGTCTACTTAGGAAATTCAGTTAAGATTAGAGGCAGTTGCTTTGTGAGAATTAAAAAAAAAAACTTGGATGATTTTAAAGGTCTTTCCCATCAATCTTTGATAGCGATAGCTAGTCTTTACAGGCTGAGTCTGTATGTTTCTAGGCTGGCCAAAGTGAGTGTTCAGATAGACTGGCTGTTGTACCTCTGTTGGACGACAGCAGAGATGCAGTCATCGGTGCTTACTCTTTCAGCTATCATTTTTTGAAGACCCCTTAATTTCTACTAACCCCTGTGTTTGTGTGTTAGCTATATCAGCTTGCTAATGCCCTTACTACACATTGCAGATTTCTAAATTTAAGGCTGGATTCATTCAACCTGTCAACTTTCCAAAAAGACCATCAAAATAACCTGTTGATGTTATAACTGAATCACTTTGCTGTACACCTGAAACTAGCACAACGTTGTAAATTAACTGTACTTCAGTTTAAAAAATGGTTAATAAAAAAAGCAAGCAAACAAAAATAACCTGTTGATCAGACTAAGCGAAGTTTCTTATTTACTGCGGTGAGAGTGAGCACACTCTGAAGCGTCTTGCTTTGGAAGGAGAGGCCGTGGCTGGCTGTGGGTAGGGTTTGCGGTCTGACTTCTCGTGGTCTAAAGCAGGTCTTGCAATACAAAGATCGTATTAACATTGCGCAGAGCTTGTGATAGATTAGGACAGTTGGAGCAAGTCTGGTGAGCAAGTTCTTACTTGATAAGTGAGTAGGTGTGCCCAGTTCAGTAATTTATTATACTAAGGAGCTGGTTGAGCCGTCTAATGTTAAGTGAATTTCTGAGAAGCTCCTAAAGCTAACAGCAAAGCTACCTACTGCTTTGTACCTTAATCTTCCTGGGCAAGGGTTTCCTGAACAAATGAGGTCATGTTGTGTAGGGGCCTTAGATCTTAGTCCTCATAGTTACTTGAATGCAGAAGCCTCAGTTCTCACTGACCTCTGTAGGGCATATACATTTTAATCAAACTTTGCCGTTCCGGCCTCTGGGTATCTTACCATTTCCTTGACCTTTATCTTCTAACTGTGGATGGTGTTATGACCGTAGATCTCTGTGGCACTTTGTCTACTGACTTCAACTAGTATTTAAATATATAATTTATGTCTTGCTACTCCGCTAAATGCACCCTAAGTTTCAGCTGAACTGAACTAGTCTCTTTTCTTCAAAATGGTACTTTTGCTTTTCCCTCTTGACAGTTCTTTTAATTCGTCTTTCCAAAATTCTATTCCTCATGCAGCCTTTCCCGAGCTCCACACTCCGTCTTTAAACTGGCTGTGCCTTATTTCTTAGTCATTTATGTAGCTAATTCAGCCCCTTATTAGATTGTATGCCCGTGGAAGACAGAGACTATATTTTACTCTTATTTTTTTTTTTTGCGGTTCGCGGGCCTCTCACTGCCGTGGCCTCTCCCGTTGCGGAGCACAGGCTCCGGACGAGCAGGCTCAGCGGCCGTGGCTCACGGGCCCAGCCGCTCCATGGCATGTGGGATCCTTCCGGACCGGGGCACGAACCCGTGTCCCCTGCATCGGCAGGCAGACTCTCAACCACTGCGCCACCAGGGAAGTCCTACTCATCTTTTTAAAAATCCGCTTAATATTTATTAAACTGAATTACTCTGTTGAACTGAGTTGGGCTAAAGCAGATAAACGCCCAATAGACTGATGAATTATTTTCATATAGGACTTTCATCTTTATCACTCTGGTTCTCTCTTTCCAAAGGTAAAATACACTCCAGAGAATTAACATTTTAGGTTGCAGTTTGTACGGATCATCAGAGTTGGATATTGTTGTGTTTTGAGGTATAACCCACTTTAACTCTTCTCACAGATGGACTTCACTGAAGATAGGAGGAGGAAAAGATTTGAAAGTGTCTTTGTACTCACTTCAGAGCACTGACCTCTCTTTAAGTTTAAATATAGTGATTTATTCATAGAAAGCCTTAGAGAATTAAGGTTTATGCCTTTATTTTAGGCAGCTTTGGTTTTAATTATCATTTACAATGTCCTGTGTCTTCAAAACTTATTTTGATAACAGTTAGAGATATGACAACAGGAGCAGAACAGAGCAAATGTTTAACCCTTGTATGTGATCATCTTAGTATAGATGCAGTTTAGTATTGAAACAGATCTTTGGGTGCTGTGGTTTAGTGGCTACTAGAAGGGAAATTAAAAGTAATTTCCACTCATGACAGGGTAGTTCTTTAGAGTTAATATTGGAAGACAGATGTTTTTATATATGTAGTGCTCAGCACAGACTTTCCAAACCGTCATTATGTGGCAGAGCTATAAACTTGCCCGTGTGCCCTGGAGAAAACATTTTTGTCTTGTGTTCTAGCCACTGCTTGACTCTACCACTTAATTCCTACATGTTAACCTCTGTTTAACCAGGGGAACTATATTTACCACCACCCACTCTGTGTAGATCCCTAATTGGCAACTCCACAATGCTTGAACACAACAAATAACTATTTATGGTCTAGTGTTTTAGACATTTGTTTTTTGAAGACATGTTGGTGAGTATTCTGTTATAGGAGGGTGGGAAGTGGGGATAATGTTTGGTAGATCAGCAGACTTATTAATACTTTGCTCTTCTGAAGGAAATGTTCTTTTATAAAAATTCAGAAATCTTGCTGACATGTTGGGATGGGTGGAAGTATTTATCTTTACTGGGGTGTGTATTTGACCACTGACCACATTCTGCTTCATAACACATACACTGGACCATGGGAGGTGGAAATATTACCGTTGGTGGTATTTATTAATAAAAAACTGATCCCCACCACCCCCCCCCAAAAAAAAAACACCTGGATGAAGCTACATATCTTAGTAATGTAATGTACAGTGAAATTCTTGCCTTACATATAGGATCGCGTTCTTTGAATTGAGGTTAGCTCTTTAGAAGCACCATTTTGGATAGAAGGGCAGTTGTAAAAGATGAGAAGAGAAATGCATACAGGCAGCCCTGATGCTCTGCGAGTTTCCAGCATGCATGAGTTTCAGCTACCATGCGTTCGTTAAATAATATCAGTCCCTCCACAGTATGGTTCAGATTTTAGTTACTGTGGTTTATTTACTGTGAGTAATTCTTAAAGTACCAACTCTCTGCTGTCTCTCCAGTCCACAGATGATGGTGCAAACAGTAGATGTTCATTGTATTGATGACTTCTTTGAAAGTCTGTCAGTGACTGGTCAGTGTACATCTGTTACTCACTTAATCCATGAGACAGCAAAGTGTGTTGCTTCCCAGTGATAAACCCATGCGACCCTTTATAAAAATGGATAATCAAAAGAGGGAATAGGCTGACAAAGATAAAATGAACGTGATAATGGCGAACGTGAAAATCAAGTCAAACATAAATAGGAGTTAGAGAAGCAATAGCTGACTGTGGGAATGTTGGCACTGCCTGCCGCCACTTAAAGAGATTCTAGATCTGCAGCCAGAGGATCTTAGTGAGGGCAGGCTTGTCGCCATAAAGGAGTATCGTGTGACAGAGGATGTGGATGGCCAGTGGCAGGCAGAAAGGTCAGATGAAGGGAATGCCTAAGGATGGTTCATGACTTTGAAAGTGCAAAGAATAAAACGTTGAAACCCTGATCCAAACTTAGAAAGTACGACAGTTTGCCAAGGCGTAGAGAATATGCTCACTGTGTGTTCTAAGTTAAACAACAAGAAGGCACACACCGCTCACATCGCTCTTGGTAACTTTTTTTAACCAATAAGCGGTTAATTCTCAGTGTTTCTGTTCTAAAATATAGCAGGCTAAATAAATACTGGTTTTCACTAGTCTGTTTCTTTGTACATGTAAAACTGACAGAGATTTTAATGTTTTGACAGCATTTTGTTCAGGTCATGCAATAGTCCCCACTGGTCATTAAGATTGCCAAACGTGATTTTGGCTTGCACAGTTTTTACATCCTGAGCTACCATGTGGAACGAGGGCTGTCTGTATGTGTCGTGGCCTTTTGGCCCAATGTCTGTTACCCACAGAAACAGGCCGTTTCATAACTAGAAAAATGTGTGAGGGGAGTGAATAGAGCAGGAACTCTGTGGACCTGAGTTGAATTTCTGACTCTAGGTGTGTTACCTTGAACACATCATTTAACCTCAGGTTTCTCATCTCTAAAGTGGTAGCTGCTCAGTGAATACTTCTTGAGTGTTTTGAATGAATGCTTACCATTTAGCCCCGGCACTAGTAACCACTTATTAGTAAGTAGCTCACTTATTAGCATCTTTCACAGAGAAGGATCTGATAAGTTTTTTTTTTTTCTGATGTGAACACAGTATTGAACTGTGACATACATAATTTGGGGTGTATAGACCCTCTCATTGTTTCTTTAGATCAGAGTTTCTCACTCCCTGGTGACATTTTGCCATTGTAGGATGTTTAACAGTATCCTGGCCCCTACCTACTGGATGCCAGTAGCATTCCCACTACTTGTGACATGTAAAAGTGAATCCAGTTATTGCCAGATGTCCCCTGGGAGCGGGTGGGGGTAAAATTACCCCTAGCTGAGATCAACCTGCTTTAGACTTTTAAAGTATTTTCTTAATTTACTTCTCTCCTTTCCTGTTTCCCTTCTTCAACCATACCTTCTCTCTGTTGCCAAAGTGATAGTTTCCAAATGCAAGTCTAGTGCTCAGCTTGCCCTGCTCTCATATCCATTAAATGCTCAGTCCTGCCTGCAGGGTAAAGCCTGAAGCCCAGGAGCATCAGAAGCTTTCAAGGAGCTGGTTCCTACCGAACTCCACCTCCATTCCTCTCCCTCCGTTTTTTTTACTTTTTTTTATTTTTAAGCATTTTATTGAGGTATGATTTACACAAACATTGTATTATGGGGTAATTTAAACACATTAAAATGTGTTTAAAATGCCCAAATCTTAGATATATAGCACAGTGACACTACATATGTGTGACGACCACGCAGATCAAGATTCAGATTATTTCCATCATTCAGAAACTTCCCTTTATGCCCTTGCAGTCAGTAACCCCTCCCTCACCCCCATTCCCAGTGGTCGCCATTATTGTGACTCCTACCACAGTAGATTTGTTTTGCTTGTTGCTGACCTTGATACAAATGGAATCATGTGACACACACTGTCTTAATAATGGCTTCTTTCACTTGGCATGTTTCTGCTACTCACCCATATTGTTTTGTGTCAGTTCTTTATTACGGAAGAGTATTCTGTTATATAAATCTATCACACCTGTTTATCCAGTTTCTTATTGTTCGACAATTGGGTTATTTCTGGTTATGAATAAAGCTACATTGTACGTCTTTACCTTCTTTAAAAATTTTTTATTGTGGCAAAATTTATAATGTAAAATTTGCCATTCTGACCCCTTTAAAGTACACAGTTCAGTGACACTAATTGTGTTCACAGTGTTGTGCAACCATTGCTGTGACTTCCAGAGTTCTTCATCACCCCAGAGAGACTTAAGGAGCAGCTCTTCATGCCTTCCTCCCCCCAGCCCAGTGTTTGGGAACCTCTAGTTTACTTCCTGTCTCTGTGACTTTGGTTATTCTAGGTGTTTCATGTAAGTGCAGTTGTTGTGTGGGGGGCATTTCACTGAGCATGATGTTCTCAGAGTTTATCCCTGTGGTGGCCTGCGCCAGAACTTCATTCCTTGTTTTTGTTGTTAACTTTTTATTTTATGTAGGAGTATCGTTGATTAACAATGTGTTAGTTTCAGGTGTACAAGGAAGCGATTCAATTATACATATACATGTATCTATTCTTTTTCAAACTCTTTTCCCAGTTAGGTTGTTACAGAATATTGAGCAGAGTTCCCTGTGCTGTACAGTAGGTCCCTGTTGATTATCCATTTTAAATATAGCCGTGTGTATATGTCAATCCCAAACTCCCTAACTGTCACCCCCCCACTGTAACCATAAGTTTGTTCTCTAAGTCTGTGAGTCTGTTTCTGTTTTGTAAATAAGTTCATTTGTATCATTTTTTTTTTAGATTCTGCATGTGAGCATACGACATTTCTCTTTGTCTGACTTATTTCACTCAGTATGACAATCTCGAGGTCCATCCATGTTGCTGCAGATGGCATTATTTCATTCTTTTTAATGGCTGAGTAATATTCCATTGTATATATGCACCACATCTTCTGTATCCACTCTTCATTCCTTTTTATGACTGACTAGTATTCTGTTGTTAGCTAGGCTAGGTCTCTTCCCTCATCCACAGGCATTTGGATTGCTTCCTTACTCACCTCCTTTGGCCTTGCATCACATTTACTTTGTTGCCACAGCTGTGCTAAACTCTGTACTCTTTGTATGGAGCTTTTTCTTCCCTCTGTGTTTTTGGATTCGGGCTGTTACCTTTCCCTGTCATGTCTGACTGGTGAACTCTTAACGCATTTTCCAGGGCTTGCTTCAGATGTTACCTTTCTGGAAAACTTTCTAGCAGTGCCAGAGTTAACTTTTCTCTTTTCTGTTTGCATCAGACCTTGTCCATACTATAGACTAGCTCATTGCTATGGGTTTTTTTGGTTGTTTGTTTGACTTACAGGGGTGCCTTCCCCACTAGGCTGTGGCACCTACTTCAGTGTTCTCAGTACGTAGCCCATCATCATGAGAAAGACCGTCACTTATTTATGGCCGGAGTCCTAGGCCCTGGGATAGTTTCTTTTATTCATTATCTTTGTTCCTTAAACAGATGTGCAGTGTAGTGCAGTGCTGTGAAAATCATTTTGCAGGTGAGGAAACTGATGCTTATTGAGATTGTATGTAATTTTGTCAAAGATCACACAATTTATCATTAGTCAAGGTTTATCTGGCTTCAGAGTCACTTTTATCCATTGGCAAGCCAACTTTTCCTAAAAACTGTTTAAGTGAATAAACAGTTTTTTCCTCTGTTCGGTGTTCAACCGAGACCATACATCTTGCATTCTCAATGTTTTCTGTTTTCTTGTAATAAACATGTGTTAAGCACTGCTGAGAATCAAAGCTGTCCTCCCCCATAGCAGTGCCATTGTTCTCCTCCTCCCTGCTATGGGAAGTTGATGAGTTCATCTCTCTTTCCTGTAGACGTGGACAGTGGTGGGTGCCCACCCAGAGAGGTGCCCTCTCCTCATTTTCCTTTCCTCAGTCTGTAGTAAAGGTTACCTATGTGAAGTGCCTTCGCTTCTGCCAGTGAGGCTGCCTTGCCTTTCCCTGTCAGCGGTCCTCCACGAATCCAAGTGCACTTGATCCCGTTGGTATCGCAGACTGTCTGCAACTTAGTCAGGTTTTACTTTTGATAGTACAGGAAACATGTAACTGTGTTCTGTGTGCTTATTTGTAGTTTTATTGGAAACTGCTGGCGTGATTTATTTGTCTGAGAATCAAGATTGAATCCATGTTTCTGTTTCTCTTTGTGAAGAATGAACTGCATGTTAAACATGCATAAATACTGGACCTATTTTATGTTTTATATAAATTTACATTTTATACTTAAAAAAATCAGTCCGCTAATCATTTCAAGCTGTTGTCTATTTTCAGTTTTCATATAATTGATGATTTAATGGAATTTTATCACCTTTATTTTGTTTAATAAGGCACAATCCTCAAACCTTTTAAAGCATTAATTAATCTAGCAACTTGGTAAGTATATAAAATATTGGCACAGCTGTTCTGGGAGCAATGGAAGAAGACAAACATACACTTAAAATCTAGTTTAGGAAGCGTTACCGTGAAAAAGTAACATTCTGTCAAATGTGAAATAAAACAGTGTAAGTCAGTGAACAAGAGCTGTACATTAGTTGTCAAATGAGCAGTCTGGACTTGAAGTGCTGGAGAAATTCAGAAGAGGAGGCATGTTATGGGTTAGGTGGAGCCTACATTTTCTGGTGAAAATGGCTTCTTGTTTGCAGGGAGTGAAACACATTGAAATGTTACAATGGTTTGTAGCCCTCCAGACGGCTGTGTTAATATCTGTGTTATTGAAATTTCACAGGATTGGGGGAAGCAATCTAAAAAATGTTCCTAGAAAGGTAGAGGGGCTGTGGAGGGGTGTGGGAGGGAAACATGGAACCTTCTTGAAGGAAAGGTAGAGAAACACTATGCGAGAGTAGTTAAGAGGTTTAAACAGGAACATGATGGTGATGGGCTGGCATGGAGGGCCAGGAAGGTAAGTTTTGGGTAAGTAGAGAAGGGGAGGGTGTTTTCTTGGTGAGACTACTAGAGAAGCAGATTCAAGATGGTTTTCTCGGAGAACATAATTTAAAAAAAATTGAGATTGGGTGCATAGCATGTCTCACATGCTGCCTAATACCCTCTAGTTATCTTGAAAAGTGAAGAAAGTAAAATCTTAGGATTTCTTTTGAAACATGTTCAAATTCACGTTTTGTGGTAGATGACCTCCGTGTGCTCAGCGTCCCCGGTTAGTTTTCTGATTGCAGTTCTCCCCCTCATGCAGTTATGGGGGCAGTGCTGTTCACCTGGCAGACACTTAGCTTAGGAAGTACTTTCCTGTGGTGTCATTATTCACTGAGTGACAGAACCACCAAATTTTAGAGAATGGAGAAGACTGGAGAGATTTAAACTTCTCCTTTTAGATGGAAATGAGAAAAATTGAGGCTCAGAAAGGTTGAGAGACCTGTCTACGTTAGCGGTTAAACCAGGCTTACTCCTGGCATCTCCTGAGTTCTAGTCCATTGCCCTTCTTACAACTTCATTTTGTCTAAACCAGCAGGCACCTTGACCTGGAGACTGCAGGTTGTCACGTCTTCCTGCATTTCCCCAGACACAGTGATCATTTCCTCACCTGTGTGGAAAGACGATGGGTTTCGTCTTTTTTACTTTTCCACTTCGTTAGTTTTAACCTTGGGCCACTTACTTAGCCTCTTTGCCTAATGTTCTTTATATGTTTTGATGAGAATACTATTCTAGTAAGGGGGTTGTCAGGATTAAGTTAGATGGCCTTTTCTTTGTGCTCAGTGTATATTAAGAATTTGGTAAATGTAGTTTTTTTCCTCCTTTCTTTCTTTTCCCCTGGAGCACTTCCCACATTGTATTTATTTTACACGTGCCAGGTGGGATTCTTGGAGATTTCCCCTCAGTAATCTCTCAACTTTATATGTTTAATAGTATTATGTGGTCTATGGGTATAATTCTTAAAATAAAAAACAAAGCATTCAAGGCTACTCGTTGAATAGGAGTGCTGCTGCCATAGTTCAGTTGTCTGTCAGAGAAGGATCAGGCACCTCTTGTTCATTTTCAGTACTCATAACAATTCTATAATAAACAGACCTTGCTTCCTATATATGTTACTTGTCTGAGCCTTGTTTTGACCTTAAGAGAATTTCATTGTAATTCTTCAAGGAAAAGGTATTGTTTGGTTCCTTTGGCTCCTGGTCTCTGTCCCTGACTGTTTCTGTGATTGCCTTGCAGAGCTTGGAGGAACGTCGGTGCGATGATGGAGCGTCTCAGGAGGACGAGGGGTTTATGGGCATGTCCCCCCTCTTACAAGCCCACCACGCCATGGAGAGAATGGAAGAGTTTGTGTGCAAGGTAAGGTGGCCCTTTCTTGTTGTTTCCGTGCTGTATGTTTAGTCCTTCCCAAACAGGAAACTTTAAGGAGAGAGGCGTGTGGCGGTGTGGGGGGGCAGAAGCAGTGTCAAGACTTTAACCCTGTTCAAGGCACAGGTTCTGTTTGCCTGCACAGCCGTGATAAAGGTTTGATAGCACTACATTGTCCAGCTGGGAAGCAAGGCTTTCCTGAAAATAGGTTCACAGAGTAGATGTCTTGTTGACCATTTAGACAAGACAGAATGGAAAAGTTGGGGGGGTTCGATGCCTGGAGATGCTGAAGTGCCATCTCCAAGTCCCTTGAATCTGTTCTACTATGATAGCAAATGTGCTACTCTTCTTGGGGATCGTGTGGCTCATCAGACTCCTCTTCAGGTAGGAATTGCCCAGTTTTCACACACGTCTGGTATCTTCAGTGTAGCTGGTATGTTTTCTGATTCATTAGGATCCACGTGGGGATTTTTCCCCCGTAAAATGGTAACTGGAATTGGGGTTGCTTGTTTAGAGAAAATGGTCAGGGACCCTGGTACGGGTATAGCCGCTCGGTCCATTCCGTAGGAGCCCTGGCAGGCATGACCTGAGGTCAGCACAGCACAGTGTGTGTGTGTGTGTGTGTGTGTGTGTGTGTGTGTGTGTGTGTGTGTGTGTGTGTGTAAATTCATTTATTAAACATTTTTGAAGGACTCTTGATCATTTAGAGAAAAATTTTTCTGACACTTAGCTTTTTCATGAGTTTTATGAAACCAAGACTTTTTATGCGTGTAATCGTAGATCCTGAAAACTAAATTTAGGTTTTCCTACATTCATAATGATTCTAGAAACAATTGGGGCCAGTTGACTTAGAGTCCTAAACTTTGGACCAGAGCTGAGAAGAGAATGTTATAATCTGGATATAGACATCTCTTCCAAGACAGAGGGATTGGGGAGTGGGGGGAGGAGTGGGGGGAGGAGTGGGAGGAGTGTCTAAACATTTATGGATCTACTTTTAGAGCCTCGGAAATTTGAATCATTGTTTGAAAACTGGTGAAGAAAAAGCCAAGCAAAACAATAGACCCATTCTAGTAATCAGTGTCTCTGGAGAATTGGCACAAAAGGATACAAAAGATATATTTTGTTTTTCAAAAAGCAAGTTTGGTGTTAAATCTCAAAGTTCAATAATATTCAGTGTCCGGCCATTAGGGACTTTTATATTAATGGATCCGTGGGGTCCTGTAGCTAACTTGACTGTCTTTTTGTTCTCCCTTCCGAACCAAGAGTAGAGAATAAAGCAGATAAAACTTTCCAGTTTAAGAGCTAATGGGTGAATAAATGGGCACTTTTTTGCTACAGACTATAATTTACTGAAGGAAAAGTAGTGATTATTACCAACCCCTTATCATCCGCTAGCAGTGTGTCTGTGACCAGAGGGAGAGGCTTCCTGGGTCGCCCCACACACTGTGGCCCAGCACCAGACCGTCCTTGATAAACCTCATGACACAGGGTTCTTTCTTGGATTGGAAGCAAGTAGACAGTTTAAAATGAAGTGTCCTGTCACCTTGCTGGTCCAGGTACTTTCCCTTTTGGGAAAGCTTTTCTTGTAGGGATAGGGAACAAAACCATTTAGGCTTACAGAGCATCCAAGTTTGATCTTGGTGTCTCTTTCCCAGCCTTCAGTAGTTGCTGTTTACGAGCATCGTCAGGCCCATGTGGGATAGGAGGTGTTCTGTGGGTCACTTCTGTAAATTAAGTTTTGTGCATTATATGGTCTAATACAAACCTAGTGGATCATTGCTAAGATGTTTGATTTAGGCATTGTCCTTGTCAAGCTTATAAGTAGATGTGTCTTTGACTAAGCTGTGACCTTATTCTTCCCCAGGAGGGGAAAGAGAATACCTGTTTGGGTTGGCGTTTGGCTACACTGCAAGTTGAGCCACGTGGGTGCAGTGTCTGAAAATGACACTAATACAGTATAATTATGAAAGCACAGCTCCTTGGTCCAGTCTTCAGACACCAGAATGTTTGTTTAGAAACAATGGGGAAAGTCGCTCTGACAGTGTAAGCATGTAAGAAACTCGGCATTCTTTTGGACTATTTTGGCTGTGTGGTGGATGACACAGTAGCACTTTTCATATGATCACAGCAGAGCTGTTTCCATGTTGTGAACTGCCTTGAGGGAGGTGAGGATTGATTTCTATCTTAGAAAATAAAATTCTCCCAAAATAAAACAGAGTAGCAGCATCTTGTAACAAATTATTTTATTCTGTTGTATGTTAGGAGCAAGCAGGGAATGGCCAGAGTAGCCCAGGCCTCAGGTTTTGAGTTGGAAGGTGAAAGGGCCAGTGGGGAGGGTAGGGACAGAAGGGAGAGTAAGTTTGAGAGTGAAGAGTGTCACTGCTATTCTTCAGTTGTTTGTGCCCACTCCCTTTGGAGTTCCAGAGGATCAGTTCTCTGAAAACGCCCCTAAGGAAGGATTAGGGGGAGCAGAGGACAGCAGACTCTTGTGGAGGGAAAGGGTGAGCATGGTGGCTGGCAGGTGTGGGGTTCAGCCGTGCTGCTGGCCACAGGGGCGTCGATGTCAGAGTGGAAGCCACAGGTAGACATGCTACTGCATCCTTCCTTGCATCTTTTCGGCTCAGCAGAAGCAGGTTAGATTTTAGGCTTAAGTGATTTTGTGGTGTGAGCTCACTGGGCTGAGAGACATGATTAGGAGCAGAGTGAAGACACACACTTTTCCGGAGGGGCTTCCACACTCCTGATCCCTTTCCTTTAGAGTCTGATGGGGGCCTGACGGCGAGGAAAGGGGGGACCTGGAGGGCAGGAGGGCTGAGCCCCTTTGCCGGCTCCGCAGCGTTGGTCATCAGCTCTCAGGTGGCAGCCTGCGGGGACAGGCAGGACTGCGCATCACCTTTGGCGGGGATGCTGGGGTTTGCCGCCTCATTTATGAAGTGCTTTGGGTCATTTCCTGTGATCCTCACAGCTTCCTCACCAAGTGATCGAAGCACTCGTGTCCTTGTTTTATAAATGCAGACACTGAGGCTTGAGGATTTTGTCATTAATTAAAGCTCATTCAACTGGTTAATGGCAGAGATCCAAGGTTTTCTGACTCCTGTGCTCTTCTCCACTTGCCGTATTTGCTGTGATGGGAAGAGAAAGAGTAAGGGAGAGGGAGAGACTTTAGCAGAAGGTACATAAGTGTGAGTCTAGGTTCTTCTTTCACCAACAGGGATATTAAGTATAAAAATGGTCTTACTTAACACGACAGGGATTTTTCAGAGGTAAAGTCTGTGGTGGAGGATGAAGGAAGGGTGGGGTGTCTGTATGGGTGGAACTTCAGCCCCCTCACTCTACCTTTAGCCAGATTGAAACAGAGCTTGAAAGCACTCTTTTTGGGTATTTTCTATAACTTCATTTCATTTGCTCTTCCCTTTTCCTAAGAAAAGTCCTGTCCCCGTCCCCCCATCCCCTGCCTTTAAAAAATGTTTTTCCTCAGTCAAGTTTTTAAAACCTCAGAATATAGGACATTATACTTTTGAATGTTATTTGTCTTTCTAAAGATAAGCTATTTTTTCTCATTATCAGCCAGTGTGGTAAGAGATAGCTGTCAGTATTGCTCAGTAGACATTAAACTCCGACGTATTTGCTAATGTTCTTCCAGGTCTGGGAAGGTCGGTGGCGAGTGATCCCTCATGATGTGCTACCCGACTGGCTCAAGGATAACGACTTCCTCTTACATGGACACCGGCCCCCGATGCCTTCTTTCCGGGCCTGTTTTAAGAGCATTTTCAGAATACACACTGAGACAGGCAACATCTGGACACATCTCTTAGGTATGTAACAGCAGTGATACAATGTGATCATTCTGTTTCTCCCCCCACCAGTGTAATTGAGGGTAAGGACGGAACTTAAAAAATGTATTTTGGATTTGCCGTTTTTGTTTTCTGGATTTCTAATGATGAAGTTTCTCAGTGGTTGTCTCTGTGGTAGTCCTCGTTGACACGATGGTTTTATTATAGCTAGGTTGTATTTCTCTCTACTAGATTTTCAGACATGTCCTTAAACCAGGCAAAGGAAAAGGCACTGTACAGAATGGGTTTTAATGTTTTAATGAGCATGGAGAGGAAGGTAGTTATTTAATAGAAGTAAGCTGATTTTTGAAAGTCATTACTTAGAATATTCACAATTCAATTTCAGTTTGTCTTGAAGCAGAATGTGATCTATGATATTTCTTTCCATCATGATTGCACATTAAAGAAAGAATGCAGTGGAGGAGAGAACAGTCTTTTCAACAAATGATGTTGGGAAAAACTGAGTAACTATTATGCAAAAGAATGAAGTTGGACTCCTAATTCACACACCATATAGAAAAATTAAGATGGATCAAAGACCTAAACATAAGAGCTAAAACTATGAACCCATTAGGAGAGAACATAGATGTAAATCTTTATGACCTTGGACTAAGTGACAGTTTCTTAGAATTGACACCTAAAGCATAAGCAACCAAAGAAAAAATAAATTGGACTTGATCGAAATTAAAAACTTGGGACTTCGCTGGTGGTCCAGTGGTTAAGAATCCGCCTTCCAATGCAGGGGACACAGGTTCAATCCCTGATCGGGGACCTAAAATCCCACGTGCTGTGGGGCAACTAAGCCTGCATGCTGCAACTACTGAGCCCACACGCCACAACTAGAGGGAAGCCCGCATGCTGTAACTAAGACCTGATGCAGCCAAATAAATAAAATATTTAAAAAAATTTTTAAACTTCTGGGACTTCCCTGGCGGTACAGTGGTTAAGACTCCACAGTTCCAATGCAGGGGCCATGGGTTCGATCCCTGGTTGGGGAACTAAGATCCCACATGCTGTGCAGCGTGACCAAAAAATTAAAAAAAAAAAAACTTCTGTGTGTCAAAGGACATTATCAAGAAAGTAAAAAGGTAACCCACAGAATGGGGGAGAATATTTGCCAATCATATATCTGGTAAGGGTCTAGTGAAGAATTCTTACAACTAAACAATAAAAAGACAACTCAGTTTTTAAAATGGGGAAAGCATCGGAATAGACATACAAGTGGCCAGTGAACACACGAAAAGGCGCTCAGCATCCTGAGTCGTTTGAGGGAGGCGCAGTGAGCTACCACCTCACAATCACTAGAATGGCTGCTGTCACGAAGATGGAAAATAACAAGTCCTTGCCAGGATGTGGAAAGGCTAGAACTCACGTGCATTGCTGGTGGAAGGTAAAACGGTGCAACCCACAGAAAATACTTTGGCAGTTCCTCAGAAAGTTAAACAGAGTTACTGGCAATTTTAATCCTAGGTATATATCCAAGAGAATTGAAAACACGTTCACACAAAAACGTGTACGTGAGTGTTCTTAGCATTATTCATAATAATGCTGAAAGTGGAGACAGCCCATGTGTCAGCTGACGGGTGAATAAAATGCGGTATAATCCACATAATGGCCATAGAAGGGGTGGACTGCTGATAACGTACTACAGCACGGGTGGGCCTTGAAAACATGCGAAGTGGAAGGAGCCGGACACAAAGGCCAAGTATGGTATGATCCATATACATGAAATACCCAGAATGGGGAAATCCATAGAGACAGAAAGTAAGTTAGTGGTTGCCTAGGGTTGTCTAGTGGGGAATGGGAGATGGCTGAACAGGTATAGGACTTCTTTTTGGGGTAATGAAAATGTTCTAGAATTAAATGGTGGTGATGATCCCACAACCTTGTGAATATACTGAATAGTCTGGCCTGACCCCATTTGATGTGCATTTCTTACCCCGCATTTGATTTCCACTGTGACTGCAAGTTCCAGACTGCTAGTACAGTGAGAACAGAATAGACAGTCAAGTTTGTTGCTGACTTCTACTCGAGGGTAAATGCTTTATTAAATGGATCAAACAGAATCACTTAGTAAATGTTTAACTTCTTAATTTCTGTGCCAGTCTTGTGTTAAGTGGCCTTTCCCTAGGCAATAAGAACATGGTATCTCACTGTGAAGAACAGTTTAAAAACTGCTTATGAAATGGCCCAAATGGGCATTTCACTGTCCTTAACTCCCCAATCTGTTGGGCCAACGGGTGAGGACCAGAGAAGCATAAGGTTCCTTGACAGCTATTGGTGGAGAAAGCTGTATTTCCTAGCAGAGTTTGGAGGTATCAGCATTCACTGCAAAGGAAAATGCAGAATGGGCCTTTGAAACCTGGGCTACAGTGTAAATGCCAAAAACTTTATAAATGAAATTTCACGTGGGATCTAGAGGTAGAAGTGGGTTTTTCTACTTTTTTAGTTCTATCTTTTTTTTTTAAAACATCTTTATTGGTGTATAATTGCTTTACAATGGTGTGTTAGTTTCTGCTTTATAACAGTGAATCAGCTATACGTATACATATATCCCCATATCTCTTCCCTCTTGCATCTGCGTCCCACCCTCCCTATCCCACCCCTGTAGGTGGTCACAAAGCACCGAGCTGATCTCCCTGTGCTATGTGGCTGCTTCCCACTAGCTATCTGTTTTACATTTGGTAGTGTATATAAGTCCATGCCACTCTCTTCTAGTTTTTTGAGAAGTAGCAGGCATTGTCTGTTTTCTTTTTTGGATTAGTAGTAAGTTATTCTGTATACTGAGTTTGTGAAACTGAGAAGCATATGATACCAACAGTATTTGGAGTAGACCAACATTTTGGATAAGGTTCAGTTATTTGGAAAAATTTGGAAAGTTCTCATGGAACTTTCGATTTGGATGTCAGGATTGAAAACATAATCAGTATATAGCACTTCAGTGTATCTTCAAAAGGATAATCCTTTCTCTCTTCCCGTACTCTTTCCTAGGTTGTGTATTCTTCCTGTGCCTGGGGATCTTTTATATGTTTCGTCCAAACATCTCCTTTGTGGCCCCCGTGCAAGAGAAGGTGGTCTTTGGATTATTCTTCTTGGGGGCCATTCTCTGCCTTTCTTTTTCGTGGCTCTTCCATACAGTCTACTGCCACTCAGAAGGGGTCTCCCGTGTCTTCTCTAAGTAAGTACCTGCAAAGTGCATATTTGATCAGTGATGTAGAGTCCATGGGCTAGGGGAGAACTTCCAGCAGAGGTGGCAGGACCCTTGATACCATCCGCTGGGAACTTTGATCGGAACCTGTAGCAGGCAGTAATTTTTAACATTAAATGGATTTTTTTTTTTTTTCTGTCCTAGACTGGATTACTCTGGTATTGCTCTTCTCATTATGGGAAGCTTTGTCCCTTGGCTTTATTATTCTTTCTACTGTAACCCACAACCGTGCTTCATCTACTTGATTGTCATCTGTGTGCTGGGCATCGCAGCCATCATCGTCTCCCAGTGGGACATGTTCGCTACCCCGCAGTACCGGGGGGTGAGAGCAGGTAAGAGCTCGCCGAGGGCCCACGCTGGACCCGCATCTATTTGCCAGGCTTCGTTAAAGGGTCACCGTTGCCCAAGCATTACGTGAGGTACTTGTGGTGCAAAGATGGAGAAATCACAGTTCCTGTTCTCGAGGGCCTCGTAATGTAGTAGGGGTGTCAGAGTGGAGGGGGTGCTGAGCTATTGCAGTTGACGTATTTGGGGCAATACAGTGTACATGAGTTTAGGCCCATACACTGTCCTTATGGCTGTGGCTCCGTAACCTTTGTAAAATAATGATTCCTCTTTCTCAGCTCAAGGTGTACTTTTTATAGTGATTAGTTTTTTTTGTTGTCATTTTTTGTTTTGTTATGTATTTTCATTTTATTAAAAAAATTTTTTTTCCTATGTATTTTCATTTTAAAATGTGTAAAAAAGAAGTCTTCACTCCCAACTGATTGTGTTCTAAACCACACATCTTTTCTGATGTAGAGATAAAGAGGCTTTTTGTATTTAGGATAATGCCTGTTTAGTTGGAGATCAGTGGAAAGCCAAAAGCCCCTTCCTGTGTGAGGGCCTAGACTGGTGACTGACCCCTCGGAGCCAGGGCTGTGTCTTCAATTTTCTACCCACCCAGTGTCAAACCCAGTACCTCCTGAGAATGAACAGGAAGTATTAGAAGGAATACTTTTCCTTTCAACCTTTTTGTTTTAAACCATTTTGTATCAAAGTCTAAGCCACAGTTTATCTGCAGTTACCTAGAAGGTTAGAAGTTAGAATTAACTTCGTGTTAATGAGCACTGTTGTAACTCTGTCCTCTTCCCTTTTGAGGATTTCTTTGAGCACGTGAGCAGTGGTCAGGGTTGGCTGCAAGTGTTACTGAACCAGACCTGGGTCTGCTTGCCGTGCCAGTCTGCTGACACCGGCTTGTGGTGGAGGACAGCGCAGCATTGATATTGTGAGGCGCCAGACGAGGAGTCCGGGGCAGCTAGTGCTCAGAAAACTTGAACTCCCTGATGGTTTGGGGGGAACAGTTTTTATAGGCAAAATTTGGGGGAGGTCTGCATGGTGTGTGACCTCCCTCTGATTGATTGATGGGGGGGTAACCGGGTGGTGTTCCAGAAACCTCAGTCGTTGGCCTTCTGGTTGCAGCCAGTCTGGGGTCCCCACGCTTGTGCTCAGCCTGAAGTCACCATCCTCCGCCGGGTGGGCCCCAGTTCCTATAGAAGAGCTCTGAGACATGCATCAGGTTGGGTCCCTTGAGGAGGAACCGGACCGTGTGCCCCTTTCCTGCACTGTTGTTCTTGACTTCTCCGCCTTTGCTTCTGCATTCCCTCACTCCTCTAATTAGTAACTGTTGGAATCTGCCCTTGGAATTCAGGAAAGGTCTAGGAGGCTGAAACCTTTTTCCTGCAAATAAGAAATGGGGGACACGGAAGGGCTTTTGTGCCTGGGAGGGCCCCACCAGGTCCTGCTGGGTTTCAGTCCCCCCCTTTCCTGTGATATGCCTCAATCTTGGGGGGAACAGGTATTGGACAAGAGGACAACGTTTTGAATAGAGGCTGATCATGAACTCGCAGAGAACTTGGTTTCCCCAGCGGTGCTCAGCTGTGGTGTTCAGCCCGGAGCACGAGACATGGGAACGCTTCGGTTGAGTGGAGCTGCGTGGCCTGCGGTCTGTGCACGTCAGAGGGTCCACGTTCCTGAGCCTTTGGCTTTGGGAATGATGGGCACGACCACCAGCAGCCTCCGCCTAACACGTGGAGGAGAAGCGCAGTGAAGGGATAGGAGCACGATGGTTTCGGGGGTGGGGGTGGGGTAGGAAATAGTGAGTCAGCACTGCCCTTGCTCCACCCTAGGGGATGCCCGTGTCATCTACGAGTGTGCACTCGGCATTGGTGCACAGGTATTGGTGCACATCGGTGGGCGCTTGCTTGTAACATCCAAAGCAAGTAATAGGCACCTCGTTTTTGAGAAAGCTTATTACCAGATGGTGGTTTGTTTGGCAAAGGTCATTCTTACTTGTGTGTCAGAGCAGCTCCTGGCTGCTGAGGGACGTCCCTGTGGTGCTTTGTTGACCCACTCCCTTCACAGTGGTTTTAGATCCGCGTTACCTTTAAACTTTTTTGGATCGTGACATTTTCTGTTACAACCCTAAACATGTCTTATTTTATATATATATATATATATATATATATATATATATATATATAAAAAATAATAAAACTTGGACAAAATGGCACTTAACCCTCCACTTGACACAGTCTGATTTTTTTTTATATTTTTTATTTTAGTCTAGTTCATTAAAAAAAAAAAAGCCTCATCCAGACTCAGTTTGTCTCATAACCTAGGTCATATCCAGAAGTTTGAAAAACACTGCTGTAGAGGGTTTTGAGGGCAGTCCGCTGTGATGGAGCCTTGCTGACACACTGTATCTGACCGGTGCTCTGGGGCCCTCTCCCTTCCTCATCCCCACCTCCGTCCTTTCCACCCTACTCTCCCCCCAGGAATGTCTGGTGCCTCAAAGGGAAGATGAAGTATGTAAAACTGCTCTGTACTGTGTCTTTAAAGTATCTGTGTATCTGTGTATCTTTAAAGAAGCAGCATTTAGGGGTGCTTTGAGCAAACCCCTAGAGCTGTCTGTTTCTGAAACACCCAGCAGCATAATCCCAGACCCCTTGAAGACTGCTGGCTTGTTAAGCTAAGCCTTTCTCAACAGGAGGCTCTTTGCATTTGTAAATAGATCTCCTTTTTAGAACTTAGATGTGCTGTCTTGCATGTCAGAATCACAGAGTTTGAAGAACCTTCATTTTCCTTTTGACCAAAAAGCTGATGTTGTCGCATCCTGCTGTGAAATATTCAGTTTACAGAATCACTGGTACTGTGCCAAAGTTCTCCTTCCTCGTTTTCACTGTGTTCTTACGATTCCCAGGAGTGTTCTTGGGCCTTGGCCTGAGTGGCGTCATTCCCACCTTGCATTATGTCATCTCGGAGGGCTTCCTGAAGGCCGCCACCATAGGGCAGATCGGCTGGTTGATGCTGATGGCCAGCCTGTATATCACGGGAGCAGCCCTGTACGCTGCCCGCATCCCCGAGCGCTTCTTTCCCGGCAAGTGTGACATCTGGGTGAGTATGGTCAGGGGTGGTCAGTGTCTATCCGTCCATCTGTTAGTGGGTTATTGGCAGACAGGGAAGTGGAATCATTGAGGAAGGTTCAGACTCACAATCCAGATATGTGTATCCTAGCCCTCAGTCTCCCTCATGATTTGTGTCTCTCTGGACAGTAAGTACCGTACTGACTAGTGTTTATTGGTAACTGACATGCGGTGGTGCCTGGCACAGAGCTGAGGGAGCGCTTTACAGGGACGGCCTCGTTAGATACACTGGCCCCGTAAAGTGTAACAGCTGCTATCAGTGCCTTCACTCGACAGCTTGGGAAATGAGGGTTCGGGAGATTAGGTAACTCCTTATCCAGCACCCCTGCCTATTAGGTGGCAGGAGTGGAATTTCAGTCTGTGCCCCTGTGCCCTACACTGTGTGGCAGGTCTTCTAGTCCTTCTTCGTCTGGTTTCCTCGTGTATGAGATGAGGGTGACAGAGCAGGTTTTTACCAAGGTCCTTTTTGATACCAAAGTTCAGTGATCTGTAATGAGGGACTGATACACGTGTTTGGCTGGAAGAGGAGGTAGGATAACTAGATGTGGTTAATGGTAAGAAAGGAGGAGAGAGGGGGCAGAAAATACAAGGGACCAATAGACAGACACTTTTGTAACTGAAGGTGGCCTGAGGCGTGTCAGCAGTGCGGTGCTGTCTGACGTGGGACCCAACCTTCCGGGATTCTGCTCCTCCTGCCGCTACTGATGATCACAGACTGAGCTGGTCCTCTGTCCCTTCAAAGCTTAGCTCTTCATGTAAAAGAAAATGCTAGTTTAGGTCATCTTTGGGACTTCGAATGATCAAATTTATCTTTCTGAGATTGCCTCATCATGGTTTTGACATTGATATGGAGAAATTTTCACACCCCTCCCCGCCTTTTTGGAAAATGAATCCCCTTTGGCTTCCTCGGAAGTATTTCTTCGGAAGTGGCTTGTGGATCCCTCTAGTTTACACTTCTAAAATCAATGTCTTTCCCTTGATAATTGGTTTTGCCATTTTTCATGTTGAGACTATAATGAGAGAATAGTGTAAGTTTTGAAGTCATACTTGGTACACTGAGCAATAACCCCCTTTGATATGAACTAGCATTCGGCAGAACAATTAAATCAGAACCATCACATGCTTGTAGACCAGCTTCTGACTTGAGAAGGAAGTAGAAGGCCCTGCTTTCCTAGTCCTTTTAAAATAATAATAATAAATAAATACATTTATTTGTTTATCTTCGGCTGTGTTGGGTCTTTGTTGCTGCGCGCGGGCTTTCTCTAGTTGCGGCGAGCGGGGGCTACTCTTCGTCGCAGTGCACGGGCTTCTCATTACAGTGGCTTCTCTTGTTGCGGAGCATGGGCTCTAGGTGCGCGGGCTCAGTAGTTGTGGCGCACGGGCTTAGTTGCTCCGCGGCATGTGGGATCTTCCCGGACCAGGGCTCAAACCCGTGTCCCCTGCATTGGCAGGTAGATTCTTAACTACTGCGCCACCAAGGAAGTCCCTTTCCTAGTCTTTTTTAAAAAAATAAATTTATTTATTTTTGGCTGTGTTGGGTCTTCGTTGCCGTTGCGCGGGCTTTGTCTAGTTGCAGCGAGCGGGGAGGCTGCTCTGCGTTGCAGTACGCGGGCTTCTCATTGCAGTGGCTTCCCTTGTTGTGGAGCACAGGCTCTAGGCGTGCGGGCTTCAGTAGTTGTGGCGCGCGGGCTTCAGTAGTTGTGGCGCGTGGGCTTAGTTGCTCCACGGCATGTGGGATCTTCCCGGACCAGGACTCAAACCCATGTCCCCTGCATTGGCAGGTGGATTCTTAACCACTGCGCCAGCAAGGAAGTCCCCCTCTACTAGTCTTTTGATGTCGTATCTTCATGTAATTCTGGCGTCTTAGAGCTGAAGGAAACTCTAGCCACCAGGTATTTTGACCCTCGACCCCATCCTGGAAGTCCCTTTGTTTCCTAGGAGAGCAGCATTTAAATGATGTCCTAGTCCATGACAGCAGTGAGGGAAACACCCCTGTGTCTGACCGTCGCCTGCTGCTCGGCATCACGGGGTCCTCAGGGCTTTGTGGCCTGTTGGCAGCACCTGCCCCGAGTCCGCCAAGTCCCCAGTGTCAGGCACGCATGTGTTCATGTCTCGAGCTTAGGGCTGCAGCTTGATTTCTGTGGGGACAGCTGGCCTTCAACTCAGCAGGATGTGATATGCCTGCCGCATGCTCCGAGGTCTGTGGATGCCTGGAATCTGAGCTGTGGCATCCACCCCCACCCCCTGCTCGGCGTAAATGATCTTCAGGACCTTCTGCCAACGTTTAACAATGTGTCTCTCTCCCCCCACACCCCGCCCTGCTCCAGTTTCACTCCCATCAGCTCTTCCACATCTTCGTGGTGGCCGGCGCTTTCGTTCACTTCCACGGTGTCTCGAACCTCCAGGAGTTCCGCTTCATGATCGGCGGAGGCTGCAGTGAAGAAGATGCACTGTGATACCTGCCGGTGGCCGGGGACTGTGACCCTTTACCAGGGCCTGTGGTGCCTGCAGGCCCCCCCACTGGCCGGCGACGCCAGTACCGGAGGAGCCCCAAACCCTGGCAGCCTCGCGGGCTTTGTGATGCCCCAGGGCTCCAGGTGGTCTGCAACTGGGAAGAGAAAACAAAAATAAATCCCACCTCAGAGGTGAAGAGGAGAGACGACCCAAACCCTGCCTTGTTCTTGGGTCTGCCGAGTGAGGGCACTGTGAGACCTGGGCAGGCTGGCTTCTGATCCGTGTCCTGCTTCTTTGTAGATGTCGGGACAGTTTAGCTGGAGGCTCATTCTTCTCCCTCCTCTCTCCTGAAAACAGTAACGCAAACCAGTTTCGGTGAACATTTATATCCTATAAGGGGTGGGGTGTGCTTTTGGGAGAACAAAGAAATTAATGTAAATAAGATTTCTAACTTACTGTTTAAATAAAAATTTATATAAATGTTTAGAACATAGGGGTAGGGGAGGGAGGGACGATTTTTGTATAGAACGAAACATGCAAGTACCACACACTGTTTCAATTTTGCACAAGCGACGGCAGGATGATCAGGTGACAGCCCCAGAATGTATAATGCCTTGTGCACCAGGGTGCCTTCTGAAGGCTGGCATACCTTGGGCCCTGGTGGGGCAGAGCCTACGGCCCAGCCCGGCAGTCGCATGGCCGCTCTCGCACCTGAGAGCCCTCGGGAGCCCCAAGGTGGACGGGAGCAGCGTGCGTTTTCTCAGTGGAAACAGCGCGTGAGAGGCTAACAGGATGTGTTAGATCAAGGCTCTAGTGACTGTGTCATTAGAGAGAGCCACCTACTTGGGAAAGTCACTTAGGCTGGCAGAGGGGGCACTGTTGCACAGGGGCCCATCGCAGTCCTTCCTGGCGTCCTCTTCAACTTGGTGGCGACTTGGCTGGCTGCCAGGGGTGGGGTGGGGGTGAGTGTTCCGTGTCTTTGCTGTGGAGCTCTGGACCACCCTGTACGTTTTCCTCCATGAAACTACCCTTCCTGCCCCCGGGAATAAAAATCGACCTTTCCTGGCATCACAGTTCCTGGCATGGAGCCAGCCACAGAAGGATTCCAGGTGCCCCCGACACATTTACGTGGGTGAGAGAACGTTTGCCTGTGGTGCTGTCCTGGTGACCCTGGGTGGCAGGTGCATCACCTCTCCACGAACAGGAAAGCCAGCGGCATGCCCCTAAAGCAGAGCCCACTGCCCTGCCAGTGCCTGAGTGGCCAGCACCCCACTTTTCAGGGCTAGTGTGGTGGCGAGTCTTACAAGGAAATGCTATGTTATTGCCATGGGGTCTGGCCAGATCCTGGAAGCTGTTAAGTCTTTGAAGAGCTGCTCGAAGTGAAAAAGGCTGCTCATGTCCCAGAGGTGCCCTGTTAGGGTGTCAGAAGGCGGTAGGGGAGGGTCTGGCTCACGAAATCCTGACCTGGGCTCATGGGAGGGCCATCAGAATAACCCTTGAGTCCAGTTTCTTACTCTCAGCCAAGATTCCAGGCGGTTAAACTACATCCTTGGGGTGGCGGGGACTAGCAGTGAACATCGAGTCCCTGAGCGTGGGGGTCGGCAGCCTCCAGGGGGTGTTTGCGGGTATGGGAAGGGTCTCCTATTTATTCAGTATGGGGTTTTTCCTTGGTTATACTTTCTCGCCCCTTCCAATCTCCAGCAAAAGCTGGGAGCCAGGAAGAAAGAATCCATTGAAGAACTTGCGAAGAACTTAAGAGAGTTTTGATTCTGAGTGAGGTCACTGCCCTGGGTGCCGGGTGGGCTCAGCGAAAGACTCAGTGGGGGAGCCGGTGCCGTGCCGGCAGAAGGATGAGCGGTGTCACTCCCATGGGGAAGCCCAGCCCAGCAGGACGGGCCCACCTGGGAGGAAGCACACTTCGCTTCATGAAGCAGCAGCACATATCAGAAGCCACACTTGCTCTTCGGTCACGCACCTCGGGGGACAGGGCGTGTGTCTGCACAGCCCTGTGACGGCACCAACAGAAGCGGCGGTCCAGGGCCCGGTCGCCCCACACTGCAAAGGAGGGGCGGAATCTGGCTCAACATAGCACAGACCCTTAGGAAAATGAAGCTAACACCACTCAAGACGTCCTCCAGTAGCAGCCGCCGCTCGCTCTGGGGAGCGTGGCGGCGTGTACGCCCATCCGCGGGTGTGTCTGCAGCTCCTACCCCGCCGTTCGCGCTTGTCTCAGCTCGCTGAGAACTCTCACAGGTTGGCGCCTGGATGCCTTACTCTCAGCAGGCAGAGGCTTGCTTGCTCTGTGCAGATTTTAATTTTCTTTTTGGGTCCTAGGCTGGTTAGGACCTCTAACAGCTTCATCCTTTCACCATTAAATAGTGGCCTTTTCAGTATTTTCCCCCTTACCGTTTATAAGTTGCTGAAGCCACAAAGCACAATTTTGGGGATCGTAGAGGGTTGGGATTCCAGAAAGGCATTTATGTGATGGTTCCATTCACCATGGGATTTCCCTTCTTGCTGTATTGCTCACCTTCTAATAAAAAGAACCAAATGGAATATGAACTTTGTTGTTTTTACTGCCTCAACTTTCCTTTTGGTACTTCTTACTTGAAGCCTGAACTTAGTCCCTGAAGCTTAAATTTTCGGAAATGTCCCAGTCTGAGTGCTGAAGACCATTCTGAAAAAGCTCTCCGTGGACTAACTTTTCAACAAGTTAAGATCTTCTGGAATTATTAATAGAATTCTTTGGCCACTAGGGGTAGTTTCTATACTGAATAGAGTATCTGAGGACATTTAGGGGGTGTGTGTACTCAGTTGGGCTACCAATTGTTTGAAAGTTACATTGTATACTGTCACTTCCACATATAACGTTGAGGGTTTGCGCAGGTTGAAAATTCTCGCAATTTTAGATAGCCTTGTAATTTGTGTATTTTGCGTTTCCGTTGAATTTTCTTAATGTGTTATAAGGCAGGCAGGATAGTAATGAGTTAATAAAGATGGTGCAGTTTTAAAAACAAAGTGCTTACGCCCAACTCAGATTGTCCCAGCCTTCGTGCTTTCATCATAACTGGGGGTACCAGGTGTAGAATGGAGGGGAGAGCTCGCTCTAAGGGGGCAGTTCTTAATTCATTGTTAAAGTTACAAAAATACTACCTAAGGAGTGCCTCATGCAGAGGGATCTGTTAAAGGCCTCAATGCCTCATCTGACGGTAAGCAGCACCCACCGAACACGTCTCTTGTTTTATAGGTGAGGAGGCTACAAGAGGTGGGTCTGACGCCCATGCCAGCATTCTTTACACAAAGAAGAACACCGGATTAAAGGGTCTCATGTATATTGACCCGAAGGTTGGGCGCTTGTTAGCCCTTCCATGTAATTTGAGAAAAGAGAGGAAATCCCAACCCTTTTGCCTTAGGTAAATTTAGTATTTTCAGGGGGATTTCCAGTATTTGGATGAATTCTCACTTTAAGTGTAGAAATTACTTGAGGGTTTTTGCGTAGGTCACCCGGGAATGGGAACTGGTGCCGTCCTGTTCTTGGTGACAGTCCTCGAGGCCTACAGACACCGCCTGGTTTTCCCTAGTCCTTCGCTGAGCTGGAAGGCTTTCTCAGCCATGTCCGTGGCCTTGGAAAGGAAGTGGATAGGGATGTTTGAATCTGGGCCGACGGTTGCTAGGGCTCTGCGGCCTGGAGACGGCTCCAGGTGCCGTTGCTTCCGAATCGCCCCAGGAATAATCCCTGGTCTCCAGAGGGGTCTGCTCCGCACGGAGCACTGACCCCAGTCCCTGTGTCCCGCTGGAGGGATTTTCCCACCTTCAGCTGCCTGCCTTGGGGCAAACAAGTCCAGTCCAGCCCTACCTTCCGCAGTGATGGCAGATGTCCAGCCACGCGGGAGGGAAGGCCTCTCACTGCTGCCCTGGCCTGGGGACAGCACCCGGGCCTGCTGGGACCCGGCCCCGCTTTCTCACCTGTGAGCTCGGCTCCCCGAGGTCAGCAGCCCTCAGATGAGCCGCAGGGATTGGCTAGCGTCTTTGCCAACCTCTTGCTCTCATTCCTCCTCCGTGTTTGCTTCTTTGACTTCGAGAGGTGTCTGCTCCCTTGCCCTCCCAAACCGAAACTCCACGTGGCGTTGTGAAGCGGTGGTTGGAGCCTTTTACCTGACAGCAGCACTTCCATTAAAATACACACATTACTAGGCAGGCTTAGGAGTTAGTATATCCCTGCCCTGAGGAAGGCACTGGCAGTACCTTGCGCTCTCGGTCTCCCACGAGGTGACGGTGTTTATAGGAATAGGGATTTCAGGACTCTGTCCCCGGAATCTTGCCATCGATTAAATGGCTTTGGTTTTAACTTTGTTCCTCAGAAATCAAGGTGATGGCTCTTTAGCTTGAGCCAGGCTGCCCCCTGCTGTCCTTTGGGGCTGGTTAGAACCATAGTGTATCAAACGGTTTTTGCTTCCGTTGGTTCTGAAAGGGAGTTCAGGCCTTACAGTCCACTCCTGGCCATGCGGAGACGGGGCTGAAGCAGACGAGGCCAGGAGTTACCCCAGCAATTAAAATACTAATTTTAATTTTTACATTAAAATAAGTTATTTTTTTAAGTTTATTTTTGGCTGCATTGGGCCTTCACTGCTGCACACGGGCTTTCTTTAATTGTGGTGAGCGGGGGCTACTCTTCTCTGTGGTGTGCAGGCTTCTCATTGCAGTGGCTTCTCGTTTCAGAGCACAGGCTCTAGGCGCGTGGGCTTTGGTAGTTGTGGCTCATGGGCTCTAGAGCTCAGGCTCAGTAGTTGTGGCGCACGGGCTTATTTGCTCCGCGGCATGTGGGATCTTCTCAGACCAGGGCTTGAATCCATGTCCTGTGCATTGGCAGGCGGATGCTTAACCACTGTGCCACCAGGGAAGTCCCTCATTTTTAAAATTTTTGGCTGCGTTGGGTCTTCGTTGCGGCGCGCAGGCTTTCTCTAGTTGTGGCGAGCCGGGGCTCCTCTTCATTGCGGTGCGTGGGCTTCTCATTGTGGCGTCTTCTTTTGTTGTGGAGCACGGGCTGTAGCTGTGCAGGCTTTAGTAGTTGTGGCACACGGGCTCAGTAGTTGCAGCGTGAGGGCTCTAGGGCATGCCTAAGCTTGGTTTTTAAATTAGGTGGCCGGGACTTCCCTGGTGGTTCAATGGATAAGACTCTGTGTTCCCAATGCAGGGGGCCTTGGTTCGATCCCTGGTCGGGGAACTAGATCCTGCATGCATGCTGCAACTAAGAGTTCGCATGCCACAGCTAAGAAGTCTGCATGCCACCACTAAAGATCCCGTGTGCTGCCACTAAGACCTGGCGCAGCCTAAATAAATAAATATTTTAAAATTACCTGGCCAAGAGAGTTGATAAATTTGCCTGAAAAGGCTCTGCCTGGTTGGGTGGGGAATGGGACGCTGTCCTGGAGAGAGGCTGGCGGTCAGGGTCTGGGCTTGTACTGTTGCTGCAGAAGGGTGCAGGGTAGCCAGGGGCCCCAGCAGGGAGGGGCCGTTGCCACGAGGTCTCTGTGACACCAAGTGGGGAGCGGGGCTGCAGCCGCCGAGGGGGCGGGAGACGGGCCCCCCGCTGCCTCCTCGCCCACCTGTGCCAGGTGGGCACCTGTGACCTCGCCTGTTGTTCTTGACATCCAAATGGTCATTCCTCCAGGCTCTCCACCACGAAACAGGATGCTCTGATAGATGAGAGTAGGTGACATGTAACTAGTGCTGACTGCAGGCCACACAGTTTCAGGCTCAGTACATGAGCCTCGCGTTCACGCCTCACAATACTCTTCCAATAACTTGGAGCCAGGTTTCAACTCCGAGCCTGGGCTTCCTGTTCCAGGAGCCAATAGGGCCCACGGCGGAGGGTGGTTGTACGGGTTGGATGAGTTGGTGCCTGTTAACTTCCACGGTGCGTTCAGCTCTCCAAGCACTGTTCTGCCTCGCAAACTGGCTGCTGAGTGAGCTGGCCTTGGCCCTCACCTTCTCTGAGGCTGGAGTTCAGCTGTCACTGGGCCACTGGTGCCCACCTCACAGGTAGATATGGGGAACGTGACAGCAGTGGGAGTAACGTGTCCTCACGTGGAAGGCGCTTCACGAACGTCATCATGTGTTTGAAGGAGTTGGCGAGGCTGTTTGCTGGTGGGAAGCTTGCATGCGCGAGTGTGGGGGGCTGGGAGGGGGTCCCCAGAGGCCCAGCGCGCATGGTCCTTGCTCGTCATGGGGCTGGGCTGGACCTCCTCCTGGGAGGCCGGTTAAACTCAGAGATCGGAGGCCACCCCAGAGTTTCTGCACTGTTCCTCCTTTAGTGTTGCTCCCACAGTGGGGACTGTGGTCCCTGGGGAGCCGGCTCTACGGGGGAGGAAGCCCCGGCACCGAGACCCTGAGGGAGGGGTACCCAGATGTGTCTCCCTTCCCACTGGAGTCCGCTTTGCAAATTGCAGTGTTCCCCAAAGTTCCAACCCCAGGGACAGAGTCAGGTAGTCTCGTAGATCAGTGGCCAGAAAAAGACCAGCCTGGGACCTGGACCTCCTGGGGGCCTGGAGCTCTCAGGAGCCCCCTGACCACGCCACCGTGAAGACCCCTCTTTTTCCTGGGACCCCTCTGCTTGGCTGCAGCTGTCCCTGCCACCTCCCCTGACTTCGCATCCTCTTCCGAGGCAGCAGCTGTATAGCTCATCCTACTGGCTTTTTCTTAGAAGGATGCAAACACTAGGGCTTTGGAAAGATGTTTTTAATAGCAACAGTTTGTGGACATCATGCATGGCCATGTTCATGTAAAGGACCCTGCCTTTTCTCTGTCTCTCTCTTTCTCCTGTCTGTCTGTCTCTCTCTCACGCACACGCACATACACACGCACACACGCGCGTGTGCACACACACACACATTTTTTGAGCTGCAACTGGGAGGCTGAGCTGATCCCCCATCAGGCATCTCACCCTAGGGCAGATGTGTTTCCCGTGGGGCCCGTTCCTGCCCTCCTCCCCTTTCTGCTGTTGGCCTCATTCCTCTCCTCTTTCTCAGTACATTGAAGTCCTTGGATTCTACTGAAGACCAACCAGATTCATTAGAAAGAGCTGCTCCTTTCTTTGGCTGGGTCTGGACTTCTGGGGAACAGACGGAACAAAACTCTTTTGTCTTGGTCCAAATTGAGTTCACGCTGGACTCCAAAGAGAAGGTAGGAGGGCAGGGAGGCTGCCCATTGAGACGCGGGGTGGACGGTACCAGGCACCCGGAAGGTCTCTGGGAGTGATTTCTGGTTCCGTCCAGCAATCTCGGGGGCAGGGGACCATCAGCCCAAGACTGGGATGAGCATGGACCTGGGTGAGAACCTAAGTGTAGAGCGCTGGACCCCACTTCAGCTGCTGACTCTTTACAATGTCTCTGGAAGGGTCACCTTGTCAAAACTGGCCGGCCGGAGCAGGTGTCACCGCAGCAGCTGGGGCAGCAGTACCCAGGCACCCAGAGGCAGCAGGAACAGGGGGAGTGAGGCTGAGGTGTCCGAGGTGCCGCCACAGTCCTGGGCATTCTCCTGTGAACCCAGAGCATTCACGATGGGGTGACCGCCCCAGGCAGCGGTGGCCGGGAGTCTGGAGAGGGATCGCTGGGGCCAACTAATAGGGGCCAAGGGGCTGGAGAGGGAGGGAAGTTCCAGCAAGCGGCGGGAACACTGCCCCCTCTCTTAGACCCCTGCCTTCTAGGGGAAGGCAGGGGCTGCTCACTCAGCCCCAGAGCTGGACTCGAGCCTTCTCGCTGGCCCCAGCCTTGGAGGGGCTGTGGGCTCATCCTCTTAGAAGGGCTTCAGAGAAGCCCTGGACTCTGGGAGCATCTTGGGTGTGGAGGCAGCCATGTCCAGCAAGGACGGCCCCATGTACAAGGAGCCCAGCTACGTGGTGGGTGCACGGGGCCGGTCACCAGCGGTATTATGTGCCTGACGGTTTCCTTCTACTTGCTTGGACCACGTGGAGCTGAGTGCAGTGAGGGCCGTATGGAGAGGATGTGTTATAACGCACTGAGGGCCCCGACCCTGGGAGATGCGGCTCTCCTTGTAAAACACCCCTGGGTCCCTCCCGCTGACTTAGTATCTGAATGACACGGGGCCCAGCGTGAATGCACACGTATGGGTGATTCCAGTCATCCACGGAGGTGCCCTCACAGCTGCATCCACGTGTCCAGGCGCTCTCACATCTGAAGGGCACAAGCTCAGGGCTGAGGGTTTGGGGATGGAGCCCCCCCCCCCACCCAGCCCCTACCTCTGGATGGAAGGCGTGGCAGGCATCCGGTCGCCGGCGGAGCTTCCGGGAGCGCATCTTGTCACACTTGACTGTGGCGTTATGTGCAGAATTCCCTGTTAAGGTGAACACACCTGCCGACGGAGCTGATACTGGAGACTCTGGGGGCTGAGCTCTGGAAGAACTGACCTCTGGTGGGACCAGCTGCCTTGGAAGCGGCTTCCGGGGTCAGAAGCAGCACCGGGGCCCCGGGGTGGGGGGAGGACAGGTAGCGATGCTCTTGGGGGAGGGGTGGTGTTGGTGGCAAAAGGGAGGCTGGCCCCTGCCTCTCAAAATCTGAGCCCCTCAGTGTCATGTCCTACCCGCCACCCCTCCCTCGCCCGTACATGCTGGAGGGTCGGGAGGATATATTTGACCTCCGTAGCCTCCTGCAGGACTGGCGGGAAGACGCTGCAGTCACAGGCGGGGTCCGTCACCAGGAGGAGAAGGTTGCTGGAGGGAATCTGTTGCATCATGAACGTCCTGCGGCAGAGAGGTTGGCTTGTGGAGGTTCCTGCGGCAGCTGGACCCTGGGCTTGTAGGGGAGGCTCTTTTGGAGGCGGGTGTGAGGAGGGGCCGGGGCAGCCCGGGGTGGGGGGGCAGCCCGGGAACCGTCCCAGCAACCGATGGGCTGCATGGCTTATTTTCCCCACGAGCCTTTGCAGCTGCTCTGCTCCTTTCCTAGCAGATTGGAAGTGAGGAAGCCCAGACATCTGCGGGGGAGGGGACAGGAGCTGCTGTTGACACACATGGGGACAGCAAGTCAGGACTGTCCCAAGCAAACCGGGCTGCGTGGCCGCCCCTGCTCCGGGTGGGGATGCAGTGCTCGCGCTGGGCCGTGAGGTGGTCCCACAGTCCCACACGCCGCCTGGAGGGCAGGGAGCGCAGGTGCAAGCCAGTCGTGGTCCCTCGCTCGGCCAGTGCGTTGGCGACAGCCACCGCCCGGCGTCTGCTATGGGGTGGGGGACTTCCTACATGCACGTGTGCACACACACACGTGGACACGCACAAGCATACGTACACACGTGCACACAGGCACACGTATGTATTTAACCTTCACCGCGCCGTATGAGCCTGGTATTATCCCTGTTTTGCAGGTGGGAAAACTGAAGCCAGAAGAGGGTTAAGTGATGCGCCCAAGGTCGCGCAGCTCCTCTTAAATCAAGTCCGTCTACTCTGAGGACTTGGCTTTACCCACACTGTTCGTGTATCCGCACGGCCAGCCTCTGAGATAAGTGTACAAATAACAATATTCCCGAGAAACTGGCTGCGGTGATGGTAGAATCCCTCCCTCCAGCACAGCCTAGGGGAGACCATAGCCTCGGGGTCAGGACAGAACCTCCTGGGGGTGGGGCAGCCCGGGGTCCAGGTGAGAGTCAGCGGGCCAGAACTTTCAGCCAGGCCTCCCTTCCTCCCTGGGTCAGGGCCTGGCGGAGCTGGGGGACCAACGACCTCCCCTCGGGAGTGGGACCCAGGGATGGAAGTGCCAGGTGCCCCAAGCCACTCCCAGGAGCATCCTGGGGCCTCTCAGCCCTCTGTGTGGACGGACGTCTAAGGGAGAGCTGGCGCCCCTTCCTCGAGCCTGCCCTGGCCTCGGCCGCCTCTCCGTCCCCGGCCAGCCCCGCACTTGGTGCCCTGGGTGTGCGGCCTGTGGTCTCTGCTCTGAGCCTCGCCCGCGGGTATCCCTCCCCCGTCCCGCTCAGCCCCTCTCACTTCTGGCAGCCCCCGCACTCCACGACGCCGTTGGCCCCCTGGATGGCCGTCTCGTGCACGAACACGGGGTAGGTGGTGTCGCAGGGCTGCAGCACGTCCTGCTTCTTGTGCTTGTGGGCTGCGGGGACACGGAAAGGGCGTGGATTCAGGGGCGCCTCGGCCACAGCTGCGGGGATGGGCTTTGATGCCCCGGGCAGTGCGGTCACCGCGCCAGGAGTGAGACGCCCGTCCACTGGCAGGTGGCTCCCGGCCAGGACTTGGGGCCGGGGGAGGGGAGTGGCTGCGCGTGGGTGATGCCCTTGGGGACCCTTGGGGATACCCGTCTCTCTCCTCACCATCAGCAGTGATGTCCAGGGGCTGAGAGGAGGGCAGGGGCTGGGGGCCGCCCTGGGAGACGGCAGCCCTTCGTCCTCTGCCCCCTCCCTCCCTGCAGGGGGCCCAGCGGGCACCCTGCAAGGGGAAGCTCCTGGACAAGCCCTGGGTCTGCCCCCGCCCCCTGCCCCCGTGGCTACTTGGAGAGCCAGGCGGGGGCCCCGCGCCCAGCCTCCTGGGCTCCTCAGTGGGGCCTGTGTGGTCACTCGAGTTGGCTCAGAAAGGACTCAGCTAACACAGGGCAATGGCCTGGCAGCCGCCCCAGAGGGCCCACGTCCACCCCTGGGGGAGCAGACCCCGCTCGCCCGCGAGGGGCCACAGCCTCGGGACCACGCAGATTTCCTCCTGGCGCTGTAAGCGCTCTCAGACCAGGAGAGGGCTGGGGTGCTCCATTTCCCTGGGGCAGGGCTGCGCTTGTGTGGGATGAGCTCTGGGCTACACCCACACCCCGAAGGAGCAGGGCTGTAAGTTGGGAGGGGCCTTTGGAGTCAGGGGGTCCAGATGGAGGGAGCTTCCCGGGACAGCGCCCAGCCCAGCACCCAGCTCCTTGGCTGCCCTACTTACAGTGATGGAAGACGGCCTTGGCTGCCCAGGACCCGTGCACGGCATGGGGTGGTGATGATATCAAACAGGTGGTGATGTCACATGGTGTGGGCGTGATGTCACACGGGATGAATGACATCACATGGGATGGATGATGTCACACGAGGTGGATGACGTTACACGGGGTGAATGACGTCACATGGGATGGATGATGTCACGTGGATTGGTGGTACCCCGGGATGGTGTGACGTCACACAGGGGTGAGGGAAGGTGATGAGAGAAGCCGACAGGACAGATGTGAGCGGTGGACTCCGGAGCCCCCTGCCCCTCCCCCTGAGGTGACGGTTTCCGGGTGGAGGCTGGAACAACACTCACCCTCGGCCCCGCTGTCCCCACGCCAGGAGCCCCAGGCGCTCCACTCCAGCAGGAGCCTGTCGGGCACAAGTGAATCTTGGAGACCTGCTTGCCCTCTCCAGTGGGGCCCCAAGCTGTCTGCCTCTCGCCCCCAGGACACCCTTGTCCCTGCTGAGGGCTCCTGGTGGCAGCGGCATGTAGGAGGGGCGTCCCATACAGGCCTGGCCGGTTCCACCTGGGGACCTCACCCTCCTCCTTTGGGGTCGTGGGGACCTCGGCAGCTCCCCTCAAAGGGTTCCCTCATAAACCACCCCTGCACAAAGCCCCCCAGCCCCTCACTCACAGCAAGAGCTCGTTCACCAGCCACCTGGTGGCAGTCAGGAGGGCAGAGATGGGCTGGGAGGAGAGGGAACACACTGTGAGCCCCAGGGCCCCCTCGCTCTGCGCCATCAGAGACCACACCCCGGGGTCTCCTCCACCCCTTCCCGGAAGCGGAAGCAGCGGAAAGCTGCGTTTTCTGGGAAATTCCTACTGTAGGGCGGACGATGCCCGTCATTGCACTGGGTGGCATCTCTGGGGTCCCTGATGATGTGTGGACGGCACTGGGGGTGAAGGTGGGGAACCAGTCAAGAAAGGGGCTGCAGCCTGTTCCTCTGCCAGAGCAATCGCCCTGAGGCCGCCCAGATAAGACCCTGGTGCGGGGGAGCGGGCTGCGTGCGGGGGGCACTGGGAGAGGACTGAGTGGCCCTGGGGCCCTGGAGAGAAAGGGACAGGCTGGCGTCCGGCGGGGGCGGGGTCTGGGGTGACACTCACGCTGACCAGGGGCTGGGAGGCGCTGTGGTGGTGGGTCGGAGGTTTGCACATGGCCTGGTAGTCGTACATGGTCACTCTGAAACCAGAAGCAGGGCATGGCAGTCCGGACCCCATCCCCCGCCCCGCCCCCGCCCTGGGGGAGTTCGCAGCCAGGTTTTTGGACACCCGGATCCAGGAGGGTGCGTGATCAGCAGGTCAGAAAACTACATTTCTGTTCTTGGGCTGCTTCAAAGACAACAAACGGCAAATCTGGTTTTCCTGCTAAGGGTCACATGACCTCAGCCCCTCTCCCCTCTCCCCCCTCCCCGTCCTCCCCCCTCCCCTGCCCCCATCAAGCTCCAGGCTTCAGAAAGGCTGCTTCTGGAGCCCTGTGGGGCTCACTGTGGGTTCTGAGGTCGGGCTCTGAAGTCTGTCTGGTCCATTTAGCATCCGACCCCCCCTCCTCAGTGTGTACTCCGGGGGTGTGTGTGTGGCGCCTGCCCTACTTACCGGCTGAACGCCCCCATGCGGAGCAGCTGGGTCATGAGGGCGCCGTCCACCTCCCCCAGGAATCGTCCCATCTGTGAGGGCGAGGAGGGGGGAAAGCAGGATGAGGACATGGCTCTGAGTGCCAGACTTTACCTGTGTTTGGGTTTCCTCTCCAGACGCCCTTGAATCGTGGCCCATCTGACTCCACTCCACCGGCCCCTCTCCTGGGACGGCTCCAGCCACGCCTCTCAGTGCTTTTAAATTCTAAGTTGGTGTGAAATCAATCTAGGCGTTGCAATCAGATTTGTTTTTTAAAGGTGCAGAATTCTTTGAACACTTCTGGGTGAATCGCGTGCAGGAAGGTGACACTTGATCTGTCGTGTGTGTTTTATGCACGTGCATGTGTGTGTCTGTGTCACCAGACAGCGAGGTCCTGGCGGGCGGATCCCCAGAGGCCATGGTGATTGTTTGCGCATTTGCTGAAGGGCAGAGTGAGTGAAGGGCGAGGCTGAGTGATCTGAGCCTCCTGATCTGGGTGGAACCGAGGCTCCTGGTGAGGCTGGCTCCCTCCCCACGAGCCTGTCCCCGCAGTCTGTCCTGACTCCAGGCTTATTCACCGATATCCCCACTGTCCAGACCCCTGATTCTGGAAGGGGAGTTTCCTGAGAGTAAGACAAGCTCCTGGACACTGGGGAAAGGTGCCCCCCGTTCAACGTGACCTCCAGGACAGGCTGCCCTGGCAGAGAGCACCCGCCTCTTCTCCGGGAGGGCAGCCCCCGCTGGCACCATGGAAGCAACAGGCCTCCTCCCTCCCTGGGCCCCGGGATGGACCTGGCAGAACAGGGAGTGTCACCTGGGCCTTCCGGCACGTGAGCCCAGGTGGCAAGGTGCGTCCAGACCACCAGCAGAGTCCTGGGCAGTGGTCCTTGGACCTCATAACATTCGGGGGGTGGGGGGAGCTTGCAGTGCAGGTGGTCGCCCACTCCCAGTTTCTGGTTCACTCGGTCTGGGGCGGGGCCTGAGAACTTGCATTTCTATCAATCCCCCAGAGGCTACTGGTCCCCCTACCGCACTCTGAGGTCCAGGGAGGGAAGGGGGGAGGGGCAAACGAAGGGGGAGGGGCCAGGTCATGGGCCCTTGAGGCTCTTGGGTGTGTCTGGGGGGGGGGTGGGGGTCTGTGGTGGGAGAGCCTGGACGGGTCACAGTCGCCCGGCCTCCTGGGCCTCAGGGCTCTGTACCCTTCCCCTGTGTGTAGGCTGGACCCAGAGACCTGCTTCTAGTGAACGGAACACGGTCCAAGTGGCGCTGTCCCTTCTGAGAGCCGGTCCCAGGGCACCGCGGCCTCATGCTGCTGACATTCGCTGGCTCTCCGCAGCCCAGGAGGCCCCCGGGGCAGCGGGATCTGGCCCTTCGCAGGTCAGGCCCCGCTGATGCCTCATGGAGACCCCGAGCCTGGCCCGCCCGCCAAGCACACGGGGCTCCTCACCACAGAGGCTGGGAGATCGTGGGTCTTGGGGTGTCAGCCCTCCAGCTGGGGGTGACTTGTTACAGAGCAACAGGTAAGTGCGGCAGGGCTGTGGAGTGAAGGAGTTTTAAAAAAGTAGAAATGGCTGGATGGCTGGACAGTCAGCGCCCGGCTTCCAGCTTCGTGCTCCGCGGACCTTCAGGCCAAGCCTCACTCCAGTCTCCAGTGTCCACCGTGCACAGGCGTCGTGACTCCTGACACAGGGCTGCCCGCACACGCCGTTACCGCCTCGAGCCGTCTCAGAGCCTCACAGCCCAGTCTGGGGTCAGAGCCGTCCAGGGGGAGGAGACCGCCACCCCCAGAGCCCCCAGAGCCCTGGCACCAGCCCCGGAGACTGACAGGGGCTCGGCGGGAGGCTGACCCCTGGCAGGCCGGATGCCACACCCACCAGCCCAGCGAGGACGCCAGCCCCGCCCTACAAATTCTCGGTCCCATCAAAGCCACTGCTCCCGCGGCCTGCTCCCCCTCCCGGGAGGGCTCTTCTGGAACCTCCCCCCAGTCGCGGCTCTACGTGTATCTCTAGGTTCAAAGTTTGCCTCTTCTGCAGCCATGAGCTTTTGGGTTAATAACCTAAACTGGCAGAGCCTCAGTTTGTCCCTCGGGTATAAAATGAGCCTAATAATGTCACCAGAGATGATGGAGGGACGTCCCACCCCTGATGGGGCCTGGTTGGGGTGGGGGGAGGGGGCTGTGTGGAAGCCCCTGGAAGGTCCCAACCCTGTGAAGAAAATTAGATTTCACTTACGTCCTCTGTTTTACAAAGGATGTGAGGTGCCTTTTAAAACTACACACGGGGTGATAAGATAATGTAATGGCTGAGAAAATAAGGGTAAATACACTGAGTAGACACGTACTTAGAGAAATGTAAGTCTGAGTAACTTTGCTGTCATAGATCGGCTCGCTCCCCGCGGCTCTGCGGCACCCGGGCACCCAGACCTGAGAAATCACGCAGCCCAGGCCCTTATTCCAAGAGGGGGAGATGGGCCCAGGCCACCCAACCACACGTCCGATTAGTGGCAAAGCTCCCGCTGGACCACACACCGTGTCCCCTAGGCTGGAGGCCCCTTGATGCTTCTGGCTCATTTCAAGGCATCGCTTTAGGTGAATGTGTTCAGCATTGGTTCAGGTGTAATTTCTGGCTAAATAAATAACTTGGGGCTCAGCAAATACAAGGTTGTGGCTGTACCTTCTCCTCGGCCCGTCTGGGCACGTGGGGTTCCTGGGTGCGCAGCCGTGCCGTGTGATGGGGACTGCCACCGTTCACTCCCTTCGCAGCAAAGCCAGGTTGTAGGGTTAGGACAGAATTTCCCACAAGGGAGGTCCAGACGGGAAGCGGGAAGGCCTGGACCCGGCCCCAAGGAGATAGAAGGGTGGGCGCTGTGGCCTGTGTGTCCCCCAGATTCACATGCTGAAACATGCCCCCCAGGGCAGAGCCCTCACAGTGGGGTTGGTGCCCTTAGAAAAGAGACCCCAGAGGCCTCCCTGTCCCTCGCGCCAGGAGGGGGCACAGTGAGAGCCCTGCAACCTGGACCGGGCCAACCCCGGCCCCTGGCACCCTGGTCTCGCATCTCCCGCCCCCAGAACTGTGGTTTGTAAGCTGCCCAGTCTGTGGGTTTTGTTACAGCCGCCTGAACGGACTGATGGGAGAGGGGAGAGGCAGAGGGGGGTAGGGGGTGGGCAGTAGGAGCGGGTGTAGGACTCTGGGGGAGGCCCCCAGGGCAAGGCTGCAGACAGAAAAGCTGGGGCCTCATCATGTGGACAACTCCCTACCAACAATCGTGGGAGAAGACCCGAGATGTAAGATTTCCTCTGGGCGTGTGAGTTGAGAAGTCTGGATTTGGGGGTCTTGCGGTGCTGGCTGTGGTTCTAGGAAGAGACTCCGTTTTCATCAGACCTTTTCCTCTAGTTGGCCCTGGGCCGGGATTGCTTCTGGGCTTTCTCTGACCGTCGAGGCCGCTGGGCCTCCCGAGTGCCTTACCTCCTGGGGCCTCTCCGAGATCAGGATGAATCCGTTGTTGTCTATGACGAAGCAGTCCAGGTCCTGGGAAGAGACCCAGAAGGAGGTCAAGGCCAGGCCCTGCCTGCCCGACCGTGTAGGGAGGCCCTCTGTGTGGAGCCCGGGCTGCAGGGAAGGAGGGGCTGGCCCATCGGGAGGACGCGGGCTGGGGGCTGCTTCCCTCTCCCACCGTATTCCCCCCGTGGGGAGCTCACACTGTCCTGGCAGCTCTCCGGGCACGGACCCTCCGCAGCGCCGCACTGGAGGGAAGAGGGGAACCATGAGCTGTGCACCTGTGTGTGTGTGTGTGTGTGTGTGTGTGTGTGTGTGTGTGGTGTGTGACGCATCCGTGTGGGGTTGGAGTCCACGGCACACCTGTGATGTGTGTGCAGGGGTGTGCCCCATACCCGTTTGGTGAATGTGGTGTGTACTCAAGGGGTATGTGCACGGTGTGACGTGTGTGTGTGCTTGTGTGGTGCGCCCGTGGCGCGTGCCTGGCGCGTGTGCCTTGCATGTACGCGCGGGGAGTGTGTGCTGGGGGGTCCGGGCGCTGAGATGCAGGCAGGGCCTTGCTGGTGGCAGCAGCCAGGTGCACAGGTCGGGGGTCCTCACCCTGAGCGTCCAGCACCCCCCGCCCGACCCCTGGCACCCACCTGCCGGGTGGCCGCCCAGAACGTACGCCGCAGGAACTCCATCCTCATCTGTACGCCCACGGCTGCCAGGAGCGGGCCAGGCCAGGCCATGGGGGTGTTTGGGGATGGGGTGGGGGTGGGTGGAGAGAGAAGACGTCAGATCTGAGTCAGAGGGAGAAGGCCCATGAGCGGGGGGGCGGGGGGCACTAGCAGCCTGCAGACTAGCTTCCTGGTGGGGGCACCGGCGGCTCCGTATCTGCATCCCTGGAGCTCGAGGCAGGCACCCTGGGAAGGCCGCTCTCCCCTTTCCCACAGAGACCGAGGCTGGATTTCAGGGCCTTCGTGGGTAGTTACAGCCCCTCCCCCCAGCTCCACTCCGGCCCCCCAGCCCAATCTGTAAGAAGGCTCCTTCCTCGCAAGTTGGGCCCGTGTCGCCCAGACCTGCAGGAGGCTCCCAGCCCCAGAAAACCAGGCTTTGATGCTGCCGCTCACAAGGGCCGCCACGCCGCTCTGGTCCCCAAACGCTTGGAGAACGCAAGCCAGTGCCCAGATGCCAAGAGAAATCTGGGGCCAGAGAATAGAAAGAAAGCCAGGTTATAGTGAAAGAAAAAGAATAAAGAAACGAGGCCGGCCTCCTACTGTCAGAGACAAGAATATAGAAAGTGTGCTGAGTGCCAGGCCCCCTGCGTCCTGAGGTCGTGTCCACACAGCAGGCCAGCTCTGCTATCGCTGGGCCTTCACGGCCGGGGAAGCCTCGCCCGAGCCACCTGGCCCCTGAACACAGAAGCAGGACCCACGCACCGCTGTCTCTAAGGCACCTCACCTCTCTCCTCTGGCCTGACTTGAGCCCCCGTCGGGAGGGGGCTGACAGGCCTGGGCAAGCTCCCCGCTCAGGGCCCGGTGCCCTCATCTGTGATGCGGGGATGGGTCGGGGTTCCAGCCACTAGGCCGTGTTCACGAGACATTCTGCAGTCACCCCAGTGACGGCTCATTGGCGAGACTTTGCATCATATTCGGGGGCTTCTTTGTTGCTGCAAGGTCCGGGGGCCGGGTAAAAGGCGTGGGCCGGAAGGGGACTGGTAGGCCCACATCTCGGTTCATGACAAAGAGGACAGACCCAGGTGCAGCAGGTGAGGCGTGCTCCCCTCCCCCCATTTCTCTCTAAGGCTGCGGGAGGCCCCTCGGCCCCTCCCCTCATTCTTCCTGTTAGGACCACCCTTGATGTTCACATTAGACAGATTTCTCTCACCTGTGGAAAAAGGCTGCATGAAAGAGAGGAACCTCCTAACAGTTGTCAGAGGGGAGTCACACGAAAGCTTAGGATGTTCCAACCTTTGGGATTTAGGGAGGCTTATTTACCGTGACCTTGGCCTCTGGGTCAAAGCTCTCAGACTCTCCCGAGCGAGCGAGACTCGGCCTCTCGATGTCTCGCCGCCAAGTCTCCTGGAGTCCCGGCATCTCTGAGCTGGGAGAAATTCTGTGATTCCTCCACAGGGAGTCTTGAGACAGCGGGGTTGGTGCCCGTCTAATGAAGCAGGATTTTGAGGCTCGTGGGTAGAGATGGGAGGAGTGAGACCTCAAGCCTGTTCTCCGGAGCCAGGCTCCGTCTCCGTGGAACCACGGGCTCCTCCAAGGCAAGCCGCGCTCCTAGGATTGACGACTTCCGGCTGCCTGCTGCCGGCCCCCTTGGGTCACCGGTAGGCATCTCAAACTTCACGACTTCAAAACCTAACTGGCTTTTCCTCCCCAAACCTCCCCACCTACCGAATTGTTACCATTTTCCCGTGTCCCACCCAGGTGCTACCGCCTTTGTCCAGAACCTCGGGCATCTGCCCACTCTCTCCACCCCTCCTGCTACCCCCAGAGCCACGTGGATTAACGCCACAGAGCCCTGAGCGGGTCGCTCCCCACAGACCCACGAGAGGGACCCTTCTGAAGCTCGAATCACGTCTCTCTCTTGTGAAAAACCTTCCAAGGCCTTCCCGCTGCCCTTAGAGCAAAGCTGAAATTCCTTCGTAATTTGGTGTCCAAGGCCCCAAGGCAGCTGGCCCGGCCACCAACCTCTGACTTCAGCCCGAATCCTTCTCCCTCAAACAGGCCAAGCCTCTTCCCACCCCGGGGCATCTGCACCGGCTGCTTTCTCCCTCTGAGAATGCTCTTCCCTAGAACTCTAGGAGGAGGCTCCTTCTCGTGGTTGGATCTCAGCCCAAACGGCGTCTCCTGGAGCGGCGTCCTGACTTCCCCGATAACGCAATCCTCCCTGCGGCCGGCCGGCCGTTCACCCTCTATCTCATCACTCTTTTTGTTTTCTAAGATGCATGACTTATTTACTTCATTCTCATTTATAGTCTGTCTTGCCCCGTTAGCATGGGGGCTAACAGCAGGCGGGAGGGTGGGGGGTTGAGTTCCGATACCTGCACCTAGGAGAGCACCTAGCACGCATCAGGGCTCAATAAGTATTTTTCGAGCTAAATAAGTAAGTGCTTGTGAATTCCACTGAGTCAGCCACTTGGCTGGGAAGCCAGTTCTGCAAGCCTTCCCCTTACCTCCGGTGTGGGCGCCTTCGTCCACGTGGAGCCCCACCCTTCTGTAGATGCGGGACAGAATGCTAGCGAGCTAGCCGGGCTCTGGTGCCCTCGAGGACCCAGGAGGGAACCCACAAAGAGACGGGGAATTCAGGCGAGACACGAGAAGAACCTCCTCCAGGGAGAACTGTTAGCCGCGCTCTGCGACGCCTGACGGCTTTACCTCGGGGCTTGAATTGTTATGTCCTTTTGTTCGACGCCTGCCTCACAACCCAAACTGTGCTCTTCCACCCCAGACACCGCGAGAGCCCAGCCATCTCCCGAGAGACTCCAGGGCGGCCCTCGGCCCCCGTTGCCTCGCTCCAGTGGACCCGGGCTGGCCCCCTGCCCCCAGCACCTCCTGCACAGCAGAGAATAGCCCTTGGTGCCGGGCTTTGCAGACAGGGCAGAGCGCGTGGTGAGGAGAGAGCCAGGCCCGGCCGGCGGCAGGCGAGGCCTCCGTCCTTCCAGGCTGCTTCCCCCTCCGGGCCTGTGCCTGGCGGGTCCTTGTGTTAGAGCCCGACCACAGTCGGATGGAGGAGGAGCGATTGGACCCCCTTCCTCCTGCCCCAGCCTGGCCTGTCCCCCTTCGGGGCCGGGTCCCGCCTTCCCTCTGCCTGCCTTCCTGCAAAGCAGCTCTTCTCTAGGACCCGCGCTCGGCTGGCAGACAAAGAGCCTCAGTGAGGCCACAGGCGGCAGGCGGCTTATCAAGATGCACCTCTTTGCTCTGCGTCCTGGCTGTCACCTGCGTGCCGCTCTGTCATCACAGACGGCGAAACGAAACAGCTGTGCTGCATACACAGAAACCCTCCCTGGGGGGAGCGTGCCCCGTGGGGCAGAAACTCCATCGTGCCCCGCGCCCTCCCATCCACTTTGTCCTCGAAGCCCAGTTGCAGGCTGTGCTGACCTGTGCGAGGGCTGCGGGGTCAGCGGGGGCCCATCTTTTAGGCACCAGCTGGGGAGCCGGTGCCCAGGGACCCCAGAGACCTGGTCGTCCCTCCTGGTCACTGCAGGGCAGCCCCGGGCTGTGGGGCTAACAGGCAGCTGATGGCGGGTCGGCGTGCAACACAGTCCAGCCTCTGGGCCCCTGACACCCGGCTGGGCTCTTCCTTCCGGCTCATTCCTCACTCAGCCTGGCGAGGTGGACCCCTCTTCCGGGACAGCCCCCGGTGTAGGAAAGGGGGTGAACCACCCACAGAAAGCTGCCACGCGTCCTCTGTGATACGGGTCAGAGAAGAAGGTCCCGCGGGCACTAGCCTGGGACGGTGCACCAGGACGTGAGCTCTGGTTGAGTTTTCAAGGAGCGGGATGTACCCCGTGGGTGAGGAGAGGGTCCCAGACTCAAGGAAGGACACACACTCTACTGCAGCTGGGGGACAGGAAGCGTGTTTGGGGGCAGGCGAGGTGCGTGTGACATGGGCGTGGGGTGGGAGACGGGATCCCTGCGGTGTCGGACGGCGGAGCAGACAGAGAGGGTGTGGGAGCGTCCTGAGTCAGGGGTGTCTCTCAACCCGCACCCAGGGCTGACAGTGGATCCCCCAGAAAGCAGGCGGAATGGAAAAGGGATGCCAGAAACATGCCACGTGTCTGGCTGTCAGGCAGGTTTCCAGAGATGCCAGGAAGGTCACCTCGGGTCCAGCTCTGGCCGCCGCTCCTCCCCTGACTCGGTGCCTGGCTTTCTTTCCTTTGGATCGACGCTTGCCTTCCCTTGGAATATCAGTTTCTCCCACTCCTTTGTCCTGATTGGCTGGTAAAGATGTCTCTGAGTTCTCGATACCAGTCTCTTCCCATCCAGCCCAGAGCCAGGAGCAGAAGCCAGGCCCGGGAGGCGGGCTGGGTTTGGCCCCTCCTCAGGGCTCACCCCAGGGTGCCCCAGGCAACCTGACCCCAGGCCCCCGGCCCAGCCTGCCTGCATTTCCCTCCCCAGATAGCCCCGGTCTGGGGTCACGAGGCTCAGTGACCTCTGCGTGACCGTGTGCCCCCGGCTGTGTGGCCTAGGGCCCCTTCCCGAAGGACCACCGGGCAGATGGGTCCCCGTGCACCCCTCCAGGTACCCCCTCTGGAATAAGCCGCCCCTTGACAGAGACCCAGATCAGCTTTCCCTTCCTACAGGCAGGGTGGGAGATACTGCCCCCACCTCCGAGCAGGATGCAGACCCAGCTTCCCGGAGCCTTTGTCCCCTGGGTCCTGCCCCGGTGTCCCCAAAGGCAAGGGGAGAGGGGATAAAGCCAGAGGGGGCGGCAGCCAGGGCAGGGGGAACCTGCGGGGGTGGGGAGAGAAAATAGAGGACCTGGTAAACAGTCCTCCTCCCGCTGGAGTTCATGGCAGCGTCTCCCCCTGAAAAGGGAGCGTTTCAAGGGTGAGCGCCTCCGGTGTGTGTGCGCCTGTGTGCCCGCCTTCCGTGCGCCCGCCTTCCTGTGTGCGCGCCTGTCGCTGTCATCACGGACATTCCCCCGCTGTCACTCTGCTGCTCTCTGCTCCGCACACGCGCTCCCCTCCCCGCCTGCCCCTCTCCGCGGCTCCCGAGACCCGGCCGCCCGCCCGCCCGCCCGCCGTGGGAGACGGCCTCAGGCGTTCCTTCCTCCCGCCGGGGCTCTGCGTGCCAGGTCCTGCTGGGGGATCAGGCTGGTGCTGCTGCGCTCGCTGTCTCCTTTCTCCAGGAACCCCAGGAGGGGCTCACTGGACGGCTCAGACCACTTGATTCAGGGCGCTCGCTGGGGTGCGGAAGGTGAGTGCCGTGCGCTGGGCAGGGGCGCGGGGGGCGGGTGCAGGGGCCAGGCTTGGGGCCGAGCCCATCTCCGCTGGGTTCCTTGCCTGCATGGACAGCTGCTTTGCCTCCTGCCTGGGGGCAGTGGCTGGGGCTGGGGCGGTGCTCAGGACCGGACCCCTGGGCAGGCGAAGGACACAGGGAACTCTGACCTCCCAGCGTTGGGGACAGGAGCTGGGATTCTGCTGGGGAAGGAGGGGAGGAGGCATTGCCAGTGCAGGATGACAGGCCCGGTGGCATAGAAACCGGTCCCTGCAGCATGGGGGGCGCCAGCCAGGAGCCCTGTGCCGCCTGCATGCCCGGCTCAGCAGGCAGCCCCAGGGACTTGGGTGCCAGGGGGAAGGGGGTGCTGGTGACAGGGCCGGCGGCACACAGGACGTCTGTGGGGTGGCAGGCTGGAGGGCTGGCGCCGAGGCGGGGGCAGGGACCAGGGGTGCTGACCGGCCTCTACAGGACGCCCTCAGCGAGGCGCGCTGGCCTCTAGCAGGCTGTCCTTGGACAGGGGTGCAGAGGGTCCCCCCAGCTGGACCTGAGTCCCCTGCTCGTATGGGGGGCGTGGCCGGGAGTGGATGCGGGAGAGGAGCCTCGGAGCCCTTCCTCCGGCCCTTCCTCGAGGCTCCAGCTCTGCTCCCAGCCTGCCTGGGCCCGGATGGGGCTGGGGTCCCCCAGCCGCACACCCTCTCTACCTACGAAAGAGCTCAGGAAGCCTTGGGGGGCGGGGTGGACTCAGCTTAGGGGTGGCTGGTATACGGCCGGGGCAGGACGGAGGCCGTTTGACCGGGAGTCCCAACCTCCCCACTCACTCTCGGGGCCCTTCATCCTCTCCCTGAGCTGCTGTCTGCCTGTCTGGGGTGGCTGGTGGGGACCCTGGCACCTGGCTGTCAGGCCTGGCTCAGACTGACACCCAGCAGCTGAGCTAACTACGGGGCCGGGGTGCGGGCTGAGCGTGTGGAGATGGGCCGGGGAGTGCAGCTGGGACGGGACCCGCGGCCGTGTCCCCCTCCACACCGGCACAGGCTCCATCCAGCTTTGCCAAGAGAGGGAGACCAGGGAAGCCGGCTGGGGGTGCCAGGAAGAGGACGGGGGGTGGGGGGAGCTTCTTCAGCAACCGATCTGGTTCCTTTGGGGTTTGGCTGGAAGCTGCGCCTGGGACAAGCAAACCCTGCTCCCATTTCCAGCCCCCAACGCTGAGGGGCACGGGGAGGCGGGTGTTTTAGGGCTGGGGTGCCTGGGGAGGCCTCCCCCCTCCTCCTACACAGATCAGGCCTCTCTACCCTGCCTGCCTGGGTCCACCCCCCCCACCCCCGAGCCAGGCCCGCGGGCCCAAGAGCAGCTCCTGCGAGGGGTGATGGGGGCTTTTCTCCGCTTTCCAGAGGGTCTGGTTGGGAGTGGGAACGTCTGACAAGGAAGGATGACAAGGAAGCGAGGCTGCAGGAAGGCGGGCATGAGAACAGGGCACGCGTTTAAAAATGCACCAGGGGGTTTGTCTGTTCCAAGTACAAATTTAGAGATTAAAAAAACCAGCTTCCGCGCCGCCTGGGCCGCGTGTGTTACGGGGATGCCAGGCAGGGAAGAGGTGGGAAGGGCCTGGAAGGCCAGACTGGCGGCTGCAGGTGGAGCGTGCGGCCTGGACGGCACGCCCGGGGCTCAGCGTGGGCGCCCGCTGTCCCCCTGTCCGGGTGCCCCTCAGCCTGGCCGGGCGGGTGGGAAGGTGCTGCCCTCGAAGCCCCAGGCGTGGCCTCCGTCCCGTCCCTGCCGCTCGGTAGCCCGTGACCTTCACCTGTCTGCACAATGGAGGGGCGCAGAGGCCCTGTCCCGGGTTGGGGAACCTTGACCAAAGGGAGATCCCTGGGGAGGGGGTACACGGCAGGCCAGCAAGACATCCCGGGGGGCAGGAGCCTCAGGTCAAGGCACAGTGGGCGCTGATGGCTGTGCGGCTTGGACACTGACTTGGGGGGATGGACGTGACCACGCAGCATCAGAGGAAGGGTGCGGACGCCAGGCCCGGGTGGGTTTGCTGGAGGTTTCCGGCTGGAGACTGAGCCAACCCTGGCCGGAGGAGGAGTCGGGGGCAGAAGCACAGAGGGGTCAGGGTGCCCACCCTAACCTGGGCGTCGGCGGGGTGGGAGCGAGGCAGGCTGCTCCTCCCGTGGGGAAGGGAAGCCGTCCCCGACCCCGCACCCCCAGTCTCCGGGGGGCTGCCACACCCCACGTGACTCCGCAGGAGCCCGTGGGCCCTTCTGCCCTGCTGCCACCCCCGCGGGGCTCCCAGCCCACCTCCTCACCTCAGCCCGCCACCCCCTCCGCAGCTAGACCCCTGCCTCCCTCTCCCCACTGCATCTGTGATGCCCCCGGGAAGAAGGCTGGCGGGGAGGGGGCGACCCGGCTTGATGAGGGCACCCGCGTCGGGCGCAGAGAGGCAGCGGGAGGACGAGGAGAGGCCGGTCGGCGTGAAGCGCTGCACAAACGCGAGGGTGCAGCCCTCCCCCTGCTCCGGGAGCCTCCACACGCAGGCGGGTCAGCGGAGCCGGCCTCCAGGCTCGTGAGGCTGCTGGTCAGTAGCTCTGTCGCCAGGCCGCCTGGGCCCTGGCTGCACCCTCCCACTGCCTGCCCTTAGGCAGGTTACTACCTGTCCCCAGTCTCCGTGTCCCCATCCGCAAAATGGTGTCAACAGTGCTTCTAACCCCAGACAGCTGTTGCGGGGACTGGGAACCATACACAGGGGTTTCCCCGCGGGCATGGTTTCCCCCCACGCGGAGCCCTCCTGCAGAGCTGTTACCGCCAGCATCCCCCATCTCCGCCGCCCCCGGCTGCCCCGGCCCCGGCCATCCCCTGCCGCGGCCTCCCGGGAGGTGCCGGGGTCTGCGCTGCTGGGAGAGAAGTGACCTGGCCCAGGGCTTCTCGAACGTGACCAGGTACGTGACTGGCCTGAGGTCTCGTTGAGAGACAGATCCTGACCCCGTCGGCCTGGGCCGGGTCTGGGAAGCTCCTGGCGAGGCTGCTGCTGCTGGCCCGTGGACCACGCTGGAGTAGCAGAGGGCTGGGGCCCAGAGCCCGTGTTCCTATCCTGGGGTGTGGGTGTCACTCGGCCTGCAGCTCCTCAGCCCCATCCTCTATCCTGATTCTCTCAGCAGAGCCCAGCGAAGGAGGCTGGGGACCCCGCTGGGTCCACCCTCCTCTCTGTGTCCCCGTCCCTGGGACTGGGACAGAAATGCCCACAGGCTGTGGGGCTTGGAGCCCCGAGACCGCCACCTCACTCGTTTCCGTTGCCCGTTCTCCCACCTGGGCGGGGACTTCCCTCCCAGACGGTGTGAATTTATTCCGCAGTGGCCCCGCCTGCCTGGGCCGCTGTGCTCCTGGCATCCTAATGTAGGTCACCCCTTTCCTAACGAGGTAGATGGTTCTGGGGGCCGGAAGGGGTCCTGGGTTGGAGGTGGGCTGGAGGGCAGGGTGATGGACCGCACAGCGCCTGAGGGGTGCTTCTGTGGTCTCCAGGGAGCGCAAGCTACATCCCCATGGACCTGGGGGCCTTGTTCCCGTCACGTTTCTCCAGAGATCCCAGGGCGTGGGTCTGAGTGTGGAAAGGGTCCTGGGTTGGGGGCGGCCCTCGGGGGGCTTCTCTAGGCCCTGCTTCCGGGCTGGAGGTCCCCCCGTGCATCTGTCTGCCGGCGACACGCGGGAACTGCGGGAGTGACAGCATCTGGGGATGCTGGAGGGCTGCCAGCGTGCGCGTGAGTGCACCCGTGTGTGTGTGTGTGTGTGTGTGTGTGTGTGTGTGGCTGCACGCTCTCTGGGGGGGTGGTCTGCATCACACGCTGTGTTGGGAGCCTGTGTGTACACCCCGCTCAGCGCACACACGTGTCTCCCCCCAGGGGCCACTGCCAGGGGACAGTCCCCAGGGAGCGGGCCTGTGTCCCTGACCGGCCGCGTGACCAGGCACGCTGGGCTCCACCTCTGAGCCTGGCTGGCTGCTGACCCCCCTGACACCGTGTGGGCGCTGTGAGCTGCCGACCTGCGGGTCCTCGCTGGCGAGAGGAGTGTGGGACTATTCCAGGGGTCGGGGCCGAGGCTCACGGAGAGGGTGGACGGCATCCTCAGTGACGGAGGCCCGGGAGGCTGTGTGCGAGCGCGGCCCACGGTGACCGCCATGTGACGGCTGCTGGCCTGGCACGGGCCCAGGCACAGAGAAAGACACCCAGGTGTGAGACTGGGGGACCAAGAAAGAGAGGTCCCGCAGACGCGCTGGAAGCCGCCGCCCCTCCCCGCGGACACAGGGCACTGACGTCTCCCTACGTCTACCTGGGGCTCAGGTCCAAGCTTGGAGTCCCCTAGACTGCCCTGCAAGGTGAGGTCTCCTGAATTCAGCAAATGCTAGCTCTCCTCCCCCGATCAGAGTGACCCTCACGGAGGGCCGTGTGTTCTGGTCATCACCTTGAGAGATAAGGAAACCGAGGCCCAGAGGGTTTCCGTGATTTGTTTAAGTTACACAGCGAGGGAGCGGCCGGCAGGGATTCGAACCCAGAGCCCTCCCTGACCTGGGAGTCTGAGCCAGGAGCCCCGGGGACCTGGCCCTGGGAGGGTAGCTGGAAAAGACCCCTCAGCTGCTCTGGGCATCTACTCCACCCCCAGCCCAGGGCCCCGGATCCATCCTATAGGCACGTGGGTCTGCACCCCTCGCCCCACATCTGCCCAGGGCGACTCGCTCTGCAGCCTCTGCGAGGCCCCTGGTGGGGGGTGAAGCCCAGAGTGACAGACAGGCCCCCCGAGCGGTGCCCCTCCCCGGCGGGCCCCCACCCTGAGCGGGCGCCCTTGCCGGGGCCCAGCTGCGGGCCCCCGGGGCTGTGGCGCTCGTGGGCTCGTGGGGCCAGGAGGCTGCTTGGCAGCGGTAAGCGGGGAGGAGACGGAAGCGGCCCCCAGTGCCTGAGGGAGATCCTGCTCAGATGCTGAGTTTCCAGCGGCTGCCCCCACCCCTCAGCTCCGCTCTGCTCTGCCAGTAGCCCCTCGGGCTCCCAGAATTAAGGCGGCTGTGGGAGGGAGCGGGAGGCTGCAGCCTGGAGCCCCCGGGTCCAGCGTGGCCACCGAGCAGGGGAGGCTGCTGGCCCGTCTCTGTCCGTTCGCCACCTCGCGCTGGGCCGGCGGCAGGGGGCCCGCAGTCCCCTTTCCCGCCCCTGTGACGGGCCCCTGGCCACGCCTGGAAGGGAGTGGGACCAGGGCAGGTCACCTGGGAAGGGGGAGGCCCCCTCGCCCCTCGGGAAGAGGAGCCGCTCTCCGAGCTGCAGCCTTGCCCTCTCCCTGCCCCTGTGCCCGACGGCAGCGGCTGCAGCACGAGCCCCTGAGCTGATGAGGTTTATCCCAGACCTGCCGGTGGCAGAAGACAGAGCACGGCCGCTCACCCGCCGGGAGACCGCGGAGGGCAAGCAGGGGGCTTCCCCGTGGCAAGAGCCGGGCCTGGGCCTCACCCGCGAGCCAACGGCCGCCCCTACGCGGGGCCTGGTCTCTGCCTCCTCGGGGGCCATGGTAAGAGCACAGTGGGGCTGGGGGGCCAGCTGGCCCTCGACGATTTCCGCGCCTGGGACGTGGGGGAAGCCCAGAGGCAGAGGAGGCCACGTGGCTCCGAACACGTTTACGAGATCATCCAGGGAGACAAGAAGAGGCGGGGAGAGGCTGGGCGGGAGGTGAGGGGTGCAGGGCGGGTGGACGGCTCCTGCATCGCCCAGCACTGGCCTCAGCACTGTCTCCGGCCCCAGGGCTCCTGGGATGCCCGCCTGCCCCTCCACGCGCCCTCTGCTGTCGACGGAGGCAGAGGCTCCTGGCTTCTTGGCCCCCTTGCTCCTCTTTCCCCCCCACCCCCCGCCCAGGGAATCAGAGCCGAGAACACAGGAGGGGAGGGTAAAGAGACACTGGGCCCCCTCCATAACCCGGGGCTGCACCGGCCTGACACCTGCTTCCGCTCAGCTCTCTCTCCCTCTCTCTCAGGACTGACCGAGCGGACAAGGGGCTCCTTTCTCCCTCGAGGTGCCGGGCCTGACAGCCGTGCAGCCACCATGCTGGCCCCGGGCAGCGGCCCCAAGCTGAGCACCTGGTTTGCCCCGCTGTGGAGGCAGATCTCTTGTGAGTGGAGGCGGGGGTCGGCTTAGTGGGGATGCAGGGATGCTCTTCCCAGGCGTCCACGGCCTGGGTCTGGGAAGCAGGGCCCAGTCCCCGCAGCCCTGCCCGCGGTGCCGGGGGAAGAGCTGCTTCTGAGCTCTGTGGCGGGCGGGTCGGGGGCAGGGGCTCCACAGGCAGCTCTGTCCCCCCAGGTGGGTCTGCTTCCACCCCCAGGGGCCCCAGCAAGTCCTGCTGCCCTAATGGCAAACCGCCCTCTCCTTGCTCGGCCATCAGCTGGGTGGGCCTGGAGGCCTCCCTTAGGGCTCAGCCCCTGTAGCTCTGAGATGGGGGGGGGGGAACCAGGGGGCTCGGGGGACGTGACACTGGAAGGGGCCTTAGGGAGCGGGTTCAGCCCCTCCTCCTGCATATGGGGAGACAGAGGCCGCCCACTCCCCACAAGGGAACCTTGTGAGCTGTCGGGTGAAGGAAGCCCTGGGAATTCTCTTCACGAGGTGAAGGGTCAAGGCTACAGGGTAAGAGGTAAGAGTGGTCTCGAGGGACGTCCCTGACTCCTGCCCTCGCACGGTCAGCCCTGTGATGCTGCCGCTCCAAGACACAAGCGGCCTGATTTATTCACCCCAGAGAGCAGCGATCCCGAGGGACCCAGCTCCCCTCTCAACTTCCTTTTGAATCACTCAACACCTCGCAACACAGGGCTCTGTTTTCTTGCCACCAGAGCTTTTACGCCAGCCTGAATTTCTTGGGGGTGGGGGGACAGTGACCCGTAGTTATGTTGGTCCATTTGAGAGGGAGGCTGGATGGGTTGAGTGTTTTTCTGGGGAAAGTGAGGTCTGAGGAATTCAGTTGACTTCCACAAGGCACGGCGGGGGTCGTCTGACAGGCTGACCTGGCCGCAGACAGCTCAGACAGCGAGAGGGTCAGCGGCCCTCAGGTGACCTCAGGGGGCCGGAAGGGCTTCCAGTTGGCGTCCATGGCCGTGCCTGTGCTCATTTCCCCCCGAGAACAAAGACGCTCAGGTGTCAGCCTGGCAGGTCAGGTGCCTCTCAGGAGTCACCGATCCTCTAGGAAAGGGGGGTGCAGTCCCACCCTGTTCCTTCAGGGTCTGCCCTTTGGGACACCAGACAGCAGACCCCTACTAGACACAGACTCAGGACCGTCCCCTCCAGACCCCTGGTCAGGGCAGCTGCTGCCCCTCCAGCTGGAACCAAGCGGCCAGCACTCCTCGGCTGGGGCCTTTCCTCCCGGCCCGGTGGGATCCTCCCCTTCCACAGGGACACCCTGGGGGACAGTCGGGGGCTTTGCAGTCACTCTTAGAAGGGTGGGCCACGGAACGAGCTGCCCTGCGGGACTGTTCTCTGAGCACCCGTCCCCCTGCAGCCCTGCCACAGGGGCCCTGGGCAAAACACGGGACTGTGAAAGGAATTCTGTCAACAGATCTGTCCTGCGGAAATTGAGGACAGGGGCCCGGGCTAAGGGCAAGGTGGCTGTAGAGTGAGAACAGATGTGGGACTTGCCCCGGGCCCACAACTTTGGGGGCTCGCACCCCAGCATCCTCCACGTGGACGTGGAACTCAGCATCTCACCCCGCCGTTTCCACAGTGGTCTCTGGGGTGGGGCCCGGGCGGGCCCGGGCTCCCTCGTCACCCTGAGTCGCTGGCCCACCTTGGATGTGGGACTCATGCAGACCGGGGAAGTGGTGGCCGGGGTCGGTGTACCCCTTCGTGTGTGCAGTGTGGCCCCTGCCATGCACGGCCATCAGCCCCGTGCAGCTCCAGGTGGTGGTGGTGGGGGGCGCGGTGCAGAGGGGAAGGAAGCAGAGCCATTTTCTCTGGACAGAATCCTTCCATGGCAGCGGCCCTGGGAGAGGAACATGGGGCGGCCCCTCTGACACCCTCACATCCTCTGTCGCATCAGCGTCTGTGGTGTCGGGGCCGTGTGGGGACCCCGGCTGCCCGGCGGTGTCCGTCCACATGCATGTGTTGCGGGGGGTTCGTTGTGTTTCTACGTGGTCAAGAAGCACTACGGCACCGCGCGTGGTTGGGCCAAAGGGGATCGGTGTGAGGCCGCGTGATGGGAGGCGGATGGGAGGGGAAGGCAGTGGGAGCGGCGACCCGCAGTCCTGCCATGCCCCGTCTGTCCCGCAGGGCTCGCCTGTTGGATCGCCCTGTGCACGGCGGAGGCCGCCCCCGCCTGCCCCCCGCCCTGCACGTGCGACGGCCACGGCCTGCAGGTGGACTGCAGCGGCCGGGGCCTCGCCGCGCTGCCCGCGGACCTGCCGGCCGCCACCCACAGCCTGCTGCTCCTGAACAACAGGCTGAGCTCCCTGCCCGCCGGGGCCTTCGCCGGCCTGCCGGGCCTGCAGCGGCTGGACCTCTCCAACAACTTCCTGGACGGGCTGCCGCGCGCCGCCTTCGGGGGGCTGGCCAACCTGACGGAGCTGTGGCTGCACAACAACAGCCTCCGCGCGCTGGACCCCGAGCTGCTGCGGCCCCTGGCGCGCCTGCGCCACCTCGACCTGTCCCTCAACGGCCTGGCCCGGCTCCCGCCCGGCCTCTTTGACGGGCTCCCCGCCCTGCGCTCCCTGTTCCTGCGCGCCAACCGCCTGCAGAGCCTGGACCGGCGGACCTTCGAGCCCCTGGCCAGCCTGCAGCTGCTGCAGGTGGGGGACAACCCCTGGGAGTGCGACTGCCACCTGCGGGACTTCAAGCACTGGCTAGAGTGGTTCTCCTACCGAGGTGAGCACGGGTCAGGTCGGGGAGGAGTGGGCCCGGCCTGGCCACCGGCGGGCACAGGGGCTCCGCGGCCCCCTTCTTCCCACCCCCTCCGCTCCCAGCCGCCTTGCTCTGCCCGGTCTCCTCAGGCTGACTCTCTGTAACTGGCTCTCACTTCTGTAGGTTTCAGGATGGACTTAAACACACAGTATCATTGTCCTCTGCCTCTAGGCTTCCCTGGCCCCGGGGGGAGGAGGAGGGATAAAACCACCCTCGCGGGCTTCCCTGGTGGCGCAGTGGTTGAGAGTCCGCCTGCCGATGCAGGGGACGCGGGTTCGTGCCCCGGTCCGGGAGGATCCCACATGCCGCGGAGCGGCTGGGCCCGTGAGCCACGGCCGCTGAGCCTGCGCATCCAGAGCCTGTGCTCTGCAACAGGAGAGGCCACAACAGTGAGAGGCTCACGTACCACAAAAAAAAAAAAAAAAAAAAAGCGACCCTCGCTCCTCTGAATAATGCAGCCACCTCTTAAGTACCCACAGTGCCGGGAGGGCGGAATCGAGTTCAAATCCACAAATGCGGTCACATTTTCTTTTTGACGATGATCTCAACTCCTCCTCCCTAGAAGTTCTGTTATCAGCTTTTACTGAGAAGCCAAATGCTTCCCCTTTCGGTGACCCGGGAAAGTCCTAGAATGACCTTCGGAATGATTAAATGAGATGGACAAGGGCAGAGAAGTAAGCCTGCTGGCTAAAAGCGCCAGGTCCAGCTTTGCCTCGTGGCTCTGCCACTTACTAGCCGTGTGTGATCTCGAGAGAGCTCACTGACCTCTCTGTGGCTGCACCCTCGTCTGTGAAATGGGGCCAATCTCAGAGAATCTATCTCAGAGAATCACTGTGCGGAGTGGGTAGGTAACGCATGGGAAGCGTCTGGAAAAGGACCCAGCATAAAGGAGTCCGCAGTAAAACTTACTCATTTATGTGTCCGCTGGCTGGCGGAAGTCATAATATTAACCGGGCCTAATTAGACACAGTTTGGTGTCCAGCAGGAAGTAGGGCTCCATGAATTTGCCAAACGAGTGAATCGATGTGAAGCGAACACTGATGCCTTCGTCAAAGTCTTACTCCCTTTGTTTCGTAGTGTTTCCACAATTTAATTATTTGCATAATATTCTCACGTGTTAGTTAATTAAAAACATTTTGCAAACGATAAAGTGCCATAAGATGTTAGTCCCTGTGATAACTTCTCCCGTTTCTGTGAGAGGAGAAATAATAACACTTGCATGGTTTCCAGTTTCCAAATATCTTACCATGTACGTGACCCACTTGAACCCTAACTGAGCGGCAGCTGAGACGGCCATTCTTATTGACAGCCTAGAAAATCGAGACTCCTCAGCAATCGGATACGTAAAGTGATTTGCACAGGATGCCCTGGCCGGGAGGGAGTCAGCCTCAGGTGTTTGGAGCAGGGAGGTAGGGTGGCTGCATCTCCACACCCAGGCCCCGCCCGTGCAAAGGCCCTGGACACAGTTCACGGGATGTGAGCCTTGGACAGGGGTCTGGAGAGCCAGACCGATGTGTGATCTGGAGGGGACGTCCTTGCCCCTCCAGTCGTCGGTCACCGGGAGCTGAAGGGCACGGAGGGGGATGTACGTTTTAGGAACTTTGCACTAGTAGAGTTATCTTCCGCCATGCGCTCCTCCAAAAAAACGCAGACCAAACCAGAACAAAAAACCTGGGCTCTTTTCCTCAGCACCCGGGAAAGACTGACGTCTGCTGTGTGAGGAGACTGCGGCGATGGGGCTGCAGGAGCCCAGGCACTTCCCTGGGGGCCGCGCCTGCGTCTAGATCTCGGGCTGCCCGAAGAGGCCAAAAGGGGGGCGTCTGGGCAGCTCGTCTTCCTCTCGCCCCACCTGTGCTCTGCACCCTCCCCGCCCAGGCCGCGGGGTGAGCCTGCGCTGCCCACACGCCCTCCTCTGCCCTCGGGGGTCCTCAGGGTGCCCTCCCAAGATGCCACTGCGCTCACGGGTGCTGTGGCCGGGCTGCCGAGGGGGCCACCACTGCCCTCAAGGAGGAAACTGCTGTCCCTGGGCCCCCCTCTCCCTCTTCCAAGGAGGAGCCTTAGGAACCACGGTCCCGCCCGCGTGGAGGAGCAGGGCCGAGGCTCTGACCTCTGTCCTTTGTGCGGGCGGGAGGGGCGCGGGGGGAGCAGTCGCTGGGGAGAGCAGAGCCGTGGGTCACGGACGGCGGTCAGTGGAGAGGTCATTTAGGACAGGCACGGGCTGCCGCCTGGCAGGGCTCCTGGCCCCCCTCTCCTGAGCACCCGGGGGCCAGCTTGACTCTGGGGGCAGGAGAGGTGGGAATGTTTGTTTCTCTATCAGATGGGAGCAGGGACACCGTCCGTCTTCTGCGGCTTCTGCGCGGGTTAAACGCCGTGACACGTGCACCCGCCTCCCCGTCACAGGGCGCCGTACGCCAGTCCCCCAACCTCTCCCCTTCCTCTCCTGTCGCCATGACTCCGGGACTGATAGCGCTGCGGATGGAAACTAGGCCTCCCGGGCCTCCGTGTGGGGACCTGGGGCTGGGGGAGGGAGTGCCGGCCTCAGCCCCCCTTTTCTCTCTCCTGATGCAGGGGGGCGCCTGGATCAGCTGGCCTGCACCCTGCCCAAGGAGCTGAGGGGGAAGGACATGCGCGTGGTCCCCATGGAGATGTTCAACTACTGCTCCCAGCTGGAGGACCAGAACAGCTCAGCCGGGCTGGAGGTCCCCGGGCCACCCTGCACCAAGGCCAGCCCGGAGCCTCCCAAGCCCAAGCCGGGCCCCGAGCCCGAGCCCGAGCCCAGCACCGCCTGCCCCCAGAAGCAGAGGCCACGGCCCGTGAGTGTGCGGCGGGCCATCGGCACCGTGATCGTCGCGGGGGTGCTGTGCGGTGTGGTCTGCGTCATGATGGTGGTGGCCGCTGCCTACGGCTGCATCTACGCCTCCCTCATGGCCAAGTACCATCGGGAGCTCAAGAAGCGCCAGCCCCTGATGGGTGACGCGGAGGCCGAGCACGAGGACCGGAAGCAGGTCTCCTCTGTGGCCTGAGAGCCCAGGGCGGGGCTGGGGGGGCACGCCAGCCCCCCTCTCCCGCCCCCTTTCCACCTTCCCCCCAGCCCGCCAGCAAATGGGCCCGTGTCTCCACGGACACCGGAGCGTCCGGAAGGTATCAGTACACTGACGCTCCCCTCTGGACCACAAACGCTCTGGCCCACGGGCAGAAAAGATGTGTGTGTGCGAGCAAAGGCTCCTGGACCCAGCGCCCCCGTACCGCTGCGGCTCCCGGTACAGTCACAGCCGGTGACACCCCCCTCCTCTGGCTCAACCCACCTTATCTGCGTCTAGGGGGTGCGGGGCCGGTTTCTGCGACTCTCTCCTAAGCCAGGAAGATGTTGGGCCCAGCTTCCGATGGCTGGTACCACTGTGCATTCAGCCCAGCCCAGCCATCTGGACCAGCACTTGGCAACCCAGCACCACGCCCTCGCCAAAGCCATCTGTCCCTGCATCACCGACCACCCAGCTCCGGGTCACTAATCGTTCTCACTCGAGCTCGGCATCACACACACAGTCGCGCAGGGACAGAGACCGTGGGACCTCGGGGAGCAGAGCCAGGCGTCCCCCGTGGCCTCAGCGCTCGGGCCGCACAACCTGCTGCGTGCTTATGCAACCTCCTGCGGCGGATGGGGAGAAACCCAAACCCACGGCACAGGGATTCCTTCCAGATCCTCTCGAGAGGCCAAGGTGGTGCTGCCGGATGAGACTGCCCGTCACCATGGTAACCCACTCACACCTCTCCTGCTGGGATTTCCAGGGACGCCTGCCCAGAGGCCTGGAAGATGCAGCGTGTGTGGATGGTGGCCTCCCGAGAGCCCGGCCACGCACCACCGGACTCATCCTCAGCGCTGCCGAAGTACGTCCCTGCCAGGCCCCGCGGGGACGCGTACCGCTCCCACTCCCACGGCCTGCGGCCCGAGAACCGTTGCTCTGCACCTCCCACTGCCATGCCCCACCCTCAGCATCTCTGGGCCCGTGACCCCAGGACGGGGACTGGCTCATCCTCTGTGACCCTCCTGCCAGCATATACCAAACAGACCCCGGGAGCAGCGAAAGGACCCCCCCGCACCACACCGTTCCGCTCAGAGGTCTCAGTAACGAGGTCCTTTTCCCAGCGTTCTGTCAGCTCAGTCTGACTTCCCAGAGTCCTCGTGGCACCTGGACTGGGACCCAAACCAGAGCAAGGGCCCAGGGGCCCATCTGCTCGTTACCTGTAACCCGCCCCCCACAAAGGGACAGAGGCTGAGGGTGGGCGTGGGAGGGGGCAGTGCAGGGTGGGGTTCACCGGTCCCCTTTCCGAGGTCTGCCCTCCTGGGGAGTGCGATCCCGGTGAGTCCTGGGCCTCGCTCTGCAGGACATCAGCTTCCCCGCCGCTTACGGAGGGTCGGGTGCCAGCAGGCCGGTTTCTGGCTCTGCGACGGCTGCGAGTCTAGGGAGTGGCCCGGGGGAGGCCGTCAGAACATGGTTCTGAGGCAGGACGGGGATAGAGGGGGCCGGGTGCAGGCTGCCCACCGGGCTGGCCTGCAGTCTTCCTTCTTTTGGGGTGCCAGCTGACACCAGACCTGGGGATTTTCTAAAGGGAGTCAGGGAAGGCTGGACGTTGTCAGTGGTGGTGTCTTCAGCCTAAGACAGAAGATTTTTAAAGGCAAAATTATATTTCTGGTTTGTTGTTTCGACAAATAAAGACTGTATTTTCCTATCTACTTCCTGGTTTCCTTGGGCGGGAGGGGGTGCAGGAGCCAGCAGCCGGGATGGTAGCCGCTGACCTCCCCAGATGGCTGCGCGGAGTGTCCCCAGGCCCCTAAGGAGGACGGCAGCTCCCGCCCGAGGCCTGGCCTTGGGGCGCCCCCGGGAGGGCAGCGGGGGAGAGCGGAGCCCGGGGCCTGCTCCCAGCCCCGCTGCGAGCGAGGCTGCCCTGCGGTCAAGGGCAGACGGCCACGGGGTAGGAGGCGCGCCTGGGCCCTGGGGACCCTCCTGCTGCCTGCCGGGAGGGGCGGCTCCCCGAGAGCAGTTTAGGGGACTAGGTTTCACCAGCCTTGGAGGGGTGTCGCTGGGTTTGCAGGACGAGCCCCGTTTAATGTCCTGTGCTTTTGAGGCTGATACACAGACAACCCCTCCTCAGGGCTCAGCAGGTGCAGGGTCAGAATTCGGGACCGGAGGGCTGGGGCGGGGCCGGGGGAGGAGTGAGCGACAGCAAGGCCTCCGGCTGTCTGCCCACCTGCGGCCCGCGTGGCCCACCTCGCCTGGCTGGCCGGGCCTGGGCTACACGCGTCACAGTCTTCAGACCAAGACGGGATTCTCTTCTAGCCAGGAGCCCTCCCTTGGGTGACACCCCAGCGAGCCAGGAGCCAACCCCGGGGAGAAGGGAACCAGCAGGTCCCTGTTCCAGGAGTTCGGCTGGACCCCTTCCTGGGTGGGGGTAAGTGGGGAGAGGTGCCCTCCTGCGGCCCTGACCGGTACAGCAGAGCTGGGAGAGCAGGCCCCATGGGGGCAGGGGACCGCCTGCACAGCCTGCACAGGTGTGGGTAACGCGCAGACGCACTGCTCCGAGAGCGCACCGCCGTCTGAAGGCTGGGCCGTGCGCACGCAGGCGGAACTCCGAGGAGAGGAGCCGTCAGGCAGCTCCAGACAGCAGGCCCTCTGCACAAAGGCTGCTGGGCTGGGGAAACACACTTGCAGGTTATGGCACCACCATGACACTCGGCAGTATTTCCCAAGCGGGGCCTGGAGGGCACAGAGACTTGAAAGTGGATCCTGATCAAAACAGTAGATTCCTAGAAATTTTGCATGAACCGTTGAGAAATACCTGCTTAGAGGTTAAGCGACGCCTCCTCATTCACCTGCCTGGCCCTTGGCTGTCCCCCTAGCTGCCCTTCCTCCTTCTCCCCAGCCCACGGCACAAACATCGAACGTGCAGCCTGTGTGCCACAGAACACGCGAGGAAAGGAACTGCCGGCACCGCACACACAGGCTAGCTGGTCCAGGGTCAGGGAGGCTGAGCCACAGGCTAGGAAGAGGAAATTACAAAAGGAGGCTGAAAAAAATAATTGAAGCGTAAAGGTCTCCAGTGCCTCATCCCTGTCCTATCACATCCGTGCCCCCCCCCGAGCTTCAGAGCGATTGTCTGCAGTGAGTTAAACCAGAGGCACCCGGACACGGTTTCCATGGCAACCCCTCCTGGCTCTAATGCAGCGCCGAGTTAAAAATGATGTCAAATAATTGGAGAGTGCAGGGGAGCGCAGCCAGCAGGCTGACCCCGCGTGCCTTCTATTTGCTGGGCTTTCGGGTGTGCGGGAGCTGAGAAGCCCACGTCATGGAGGGAGCAGGGGCTACGAGACAGTCTTTAGGGTCTGGGATTAGCAGGCCAGGCGAAGGACAGAAAGGCGGCTGGGAAGGCGCGGGTCCCTCCAAAGTGCCCAGCGGCACAGCCTCAGGACCCTGTGACACACGTGTTTCCAAACGAGGCTCCGAGCAACCAGAACAAGCCCTTCCCTCCCTCCCTCCTCCATCCCAGCGTGGACGGCCGTGCCCTTGCTGGGGCGGGCGGACAAAGGGGCAGCCTGCCTGCTGGGCCGCTCCTCCCTGCCCTTTGCCCTGCACTCAGCCTGGGGGAGAAGACACAAGGGGCCTGCTCGCCTGCCCCTGGCAGCTGTGGGGTCCCCCACAATGCAGGCGCCCGACCCCAGTGCCCAGGATGGCTGAGAGCTGCGAGGACCTCACAGCTTCTCAGAACACGGTGGGGTCTGAGACACGGAGACCGAGGGCAGGATCCTCAGGGCTCTCAGACGAGTGGGCAGGGGTGCCAAGGCCCTTCTTAGGCTCCAAAAAGCTACAAAGCCCGGGGCAGCTCGTGAGGCTGCCCGGGTACTCTCATGGCTTCTGTGGCCAATTGCAACAAAGGGTGGTGATCCTGGGCCTTCAAGAGAGGCAATCTGAGCTTAAATTCTAGCTTCATTGACTATTAGCTGTGGGACTTTGGGCAAATAACATTTCTGGGCCTCAGTTTCCTCATCTGTAAAATGGAGCCAAACCAGGGCACCCCCCCCCCCCCCCCCCCGCCCCGGGCTGGATGAGAACATGCACCGGAGCGCAGGACTCACGTACGGGCTCGGACTTCAGGGTCTGAGTCACAAACCCACTCCTCCCCTGAGTGGGCAGTGGAGGCGGAAGCGACACAAAGAGGGTGGGAAGGAGGTCTGGGCAGTCTCTGTCCTGTGTGACCTTGAGCAGATTTCTCAACCTCTCTGGGCTTCAGTTTACTGCATGAATTCTGTTAGATCTAAGGCCTCACAGCTGTATAAACAAAATGGCTCAGGAAGACTCCGCCTCCCCTCAGCCCCACATTTCATCTGGGAAAACACACAGACCGTGGCCTCGCAAACCACGCGCGGGGCCGCCTCCGTCACTTGTGCCTCGTTCTCCACTCGGACTCACAACTGCCCAGCCTCAAAGCCCAGGGGCAGCTCCTACCTGCAGCGATGGCTGTCCTGTTGTCTATGGTCACGGCTACAGCTGTGCTCACGGTCACCACCATCGGCTTGTCTGAATTTTCTGGGGGGAGAATTGTCCAGTCACTTTCTCTGTACCTGAGGAGGAGCCGGGGTGGCGGCGCGGGCTGGGAAGCCCAGTAAACAGCAGGCTAGGACGTCCCCTGAGCGAGCGAGGGGCTGCCCGGGAGGCTGCCTGCTACCACCACCTCGGGCCTTTGCGGAGCGCCTCGTACTTGCCTCGTATGTGCCGGGTGCCGCCCACCTCTCCATGCAGCTCCGAAGCTGCCAGGTCAGTGTGTGGTGGCCCCTGCCCGCCTGGACAGCACCGCACCATCAGGTCCCTGATGCTGCAGGTCTGCTCTGTCTCAGGGCCGCAAAGCTGTCTGCATGCAGCTGCCCCACTGGAGCTCGGGGACCCCGCGGGGACCCACCCAGGAGACTCGCGTGGCATCAAGGGGCCCTTGCGAGCAGGGGACGGGCTGCACTCCCGGACGCAGTGCTGGCTGACCCTGCGCTGTCCTTCATCAGTTACACGAGTCAAGGTGACAACGACAGCCCCTTCGGGAAGCCAGACGCCAGGGCTGCGATGGGCACAGAGGCTGGCTGGCATCTGACACGTGCGAGGTGCCCCGTGAATCCTGGTGGCCTGCGTGCCACTGCCCGGCGGGTCGCTGCACGTCCGGGACACAGCCAGGCTCCGGGACCTGCCTGAGGTACCTCCCCACCTCTCAGGAGAGCCAGGCCTCCAGGTGCAGAATTCAGGTGGCAGCTTCAGCTCTGCATCAGCACAGAGCTTTCTGGCTCTGAGAGGCGTGGATGAGTACATGCCCGCGGCTTTTGGATCCTACAGCCCTGGAGAAGGCACTCTTGCCTACGGATCAAGTGCGTCACTAAAAACCCCGAGAAAGGGGCACAGTTCTGCCATGTGCTCGCTTGTTAGAATGTCTTTACATCAAACGTTGCTTGAAACCAACAGGTCGTGAGACTCTTGACAGTGTCAGTCGTAGCAAAACTTAAATCCGCCACTGGTTTCTCGTATCTGCCGTTTTGTCAGGATTACCCATCCCACCTCGCCGGAACCAAGTATCTCACAGAAAACAGAAATTACTCTGATTCTAGGAACTGACACGATGTAAGGTCGTCCTTGGCTCTAGGAATTGGCCATGACGAGGACACAAGGGACCAGAACAGCCGCAGAAGCTGGCTTCCCCGCCTTGCTTCTAGAAATGTCTGGACGACCCTGATGGGGTGACCCCCGCACCGTTCCCGGCCACAAGCTGCTTTCGGGACAGACCCGTCGTGTGTGCTCCACGGGCTCAGAGGAAACACCCAAGCGAAGGTGTGGGGCGCTAATGACGCGGTCTCTGGGGATATCAGGGATCTCAGGGCCTGCATCACCAGGCACCCCGTGAATGAGCCAGCTACCAGGTGGTAGGGGGGCAGGCCCAGGGGCTGGCCCAGAAAGCAGGGCTGTGGATGCAGGGGCACCAGGCCTGAGCTGCTGGGGCTTCGCTGGGACTCTGCTCTGTGCTGGCAGGTTTCTCAGCGCCGACTGCAAAAGGCAGCTCCGTGTGGGCACAGCTCGCCCACCGGGCCCAGGCGGAGGGCTGCAGTCAGCCTGGGTGGGCGGGGCCCTCCCCTCACCCTGCAGCCGCCCCTCCACCTCCTCAGGGGTACCCCCCATTAAAATTGTCGGTTTCTCCCTTTGGGGGAGGATGGGAGCGTGCAGGGCCCCTTGCCCGGTGGTCCCCAGCCAGCCCTCGTCATCTCGCTCTCTGTTCCCACCCACCACCCTCCTGCCCCTGTGCCAGAGAGCTCCCCGGCAGCCAGCAGACTCATCCTGGTGACACTGGGCAGGAGGGAGCCCGTCACCGTGGGGGAGGGCAGGGCCTCACCCCAGAACCCCCGGGACCCCGTGGGGCCCTCCTGTTCCGGGTGGCCCCGAAAGGGGGAGCTGCCTCTGTGGCTCCGGTGCCCGTGTGGGAAGGGGCCCCTCCGCGGGCGCGCCCTGGAGTCCCAGCGCCTCACACACAGTGAAGTGCGGAGAGACCCCCGGTGTGCCCCCCGCTGTGTGGTCCGGGCGAGTCACGGCGCCCTCTGAACCTCAGACTCTCCTTGTGTAAGAAGAGGGCGTGCACACCGCATAAGCGGCGCGTGGAAAAGCGTTCTGTAAAGCACGTCAGTGACACGCCGGGCAGAGGATGCCGAGGGAGGGCATCTAGAGGGCAGGTGCTGCCTGCAGCCGCGGGCGGGGCCCCGGGGCCTGGGCCTCCCCAGCCGGCAGCTCAGCTCGGGGAGGTTCCCGTCGGGCGGCGTGAGGGTGGTTTTGGTGGCGGCGGTGGCAGGAGGCTATTGGCGGACGGGCGGCCTGGAGGGAGGACAAGGCTTCATCCCAAGTCGGCTCCTGGCCGCCCTCTTCCTCATGTCTCCACTCCTCAACCCCAACCTTGGCTCACTCAGCCAGGACGCCAAGGATACTTGCGGGCCCCCTCACCCCACGGCGCTGAGGTCAGGACCCTCAGACGTGACCCTTGGACCTTCTCTGGGCCGTGGTCACTTCAAGTGCGAATTGAGAGGGTGAGGCTTTGCAGCTCCAAGGTCCTTTCTGTCCTAAACACTGTGTGGCTTTCTTGGCGCTCTGTTAAAGCCACTTACCGTTTCCTGTTCGGGTTATTTCCCAGAGTGGGGGCCGTGCTGGGAGTCGGGGGCTCCACCTCTGAGCCCCCCTGGCCCTCGGACTAGCAGGCCTGTGCTGGCTGGGTGCCCGAGGCCCAGTCAGCCATCATCTCTCACCCTGCAGCCCCTAGAGGCCTGGCGGCCGGGAGGCGCCCCGTTATTACCAGGAGCTGCCGGGGAGCAGGCCGGGGCTCAGCCACTCTCCTGAGATACAGTCTGTTCCAGACAGTACAGCAGCCCCCCCCCACGGAATCAAGTCTGTTCCTTTCATGGTTTGAGCAGCTCTCAGAAACACTCAGATGTCTGGAAATACAAGACTCTCCAGAGACCAACTGTCCCGATGTCCTCCTATGCGGAATTTGGGCTAGAGTCCAGCTCCTCCTGACTTTCGGGTCAAACCCCTTTCCTTTGTTACGGTTGAACTTTTGAACCGCATCGTTGATTGCCGGCCAGGGAATGAAATGATCCACCCAGGGTGCGGGTGGAGGCCAGCGGGGTGAGGGGCCGCCGAGGTCTGGACGTTCGGTCCTGTATCTCGTTGCGGTTTCCCACCCCAAGCGCCGGTGGGAGGAGGGAAGCCCTGGCCCCCCGCCCTGGAGCTTGGGGTGTAGATTACCTGGTCCCTCTGCCGAGTAGAGGTTGAAGACCATGCTGCCCGGAGGCTGCTCAGCGGCCTGGCGGTACCACAGAGGGAAGTGGTCCAGGGTGAAGATGCTGGCCTCGTCCGCCGGCGTCAGGAACCTCCTGCAACGAGAAGGGTCTGTCACCTCCTCCGGGTCCGGGAGCACGGTCTTCCCTATCTCCTCGTTCCTACGAGGTCATCTTGGCTGGGCCAGGGGAGCGACTCGCCTCTGACTTGGTGGGGCTGCAGAAGAAAAGATTAGCCCCTGAATGGGTATTGCCCCAGAGGATGCTCCCCAGTAATTCCTGCCTTTTCCAGAACCAAACGCTGGTGCCTCTGAGGGCACATCGTAGGAGGAGTGGAGGGCCTGTGTGCCGAAAGAGCCTTTCCACCTCTCTGTACGCTCCTTGCCTGCAGGGTTTACGCTCCTTGCCTGCAGGGTGTACGCTCCTTGCCTGCAGGGTTTATTTATTTGGGGTACAGCCTAGTTTCTCTTTGTCAAGCTGATTAGCCTGTCTGCAGGAGGGAACGGTATAGTCATAGAAGGTCATAAATTCCCCCAAATGGTTACTGCAACAGCTACTGCCACAGGCAGTAGAGTCTTCTTTTGGGGGGCAGCTCTACCTTGCTAATTATGGTTTTGCACTGCTGGGCTCAGCCCGCCGACAGAAGGGAGTGTTGGCCCAGAGCAGACTGGGAGGGAAGCAGGGAGAATCTGGTAGGGATTGAAAGAGTGACTGTGGATAACCTGCAGGTGGATAACTGAGGTGTGATTCCGGGCGTGCTCGGCTCAGGGCTCTCAGAAGCCCACCCGCCTGGCTGCAATGTCCTGGGCTGCAATGACGCCAGGGGCCAGGCAAGGGGAGCCCCCTGGAGGTGTGCAGTGCACGCGCGGCCGTTCGTGGGGCTGGTTCGTGACTCAGGAGGGTCTGTCTGTACCGACTTCCCTCCTTCGTTGTCGGAAGCCTTTTGGAGAGGGTGCAGGGGTGTCCGAGACCCTCCCCTCACACTGCCCGGTGTGGTCCCCGGTCCAACCTGGGCCACAGGAAGATGTGGATGTGCGTTTTTTCTACTGGGGGAGGAAGTTTAAGGGGATGCGGGTGGTGAGCTTGGGGAGGAAAGTTCCCAGGTGGCTCGAGGCCTTCGGGCGAGTCTGCAGTTCTCCCACTGGATCTGGTCCACCTGGGTCACCTGTCGTGTCTCTAACCGGCGGAGGAAGGGCTGGCCAGGCAGGATGCTTCCTGGGTTTCCACCTCTCAGGGAGGGAGTGGGGAGGGGGAGGGCCACCTAATGCCTCTTCCTAGAAGCCTCTGCTTCCTGGAAATGGCGGGTCCGTCTTGGAGTCCGTGAGGAAGACCCCCCCGATGGCGCCCTCTTGGGGCCGTGGGTGGGCAGGAGGCAAGGACACTGGGGTCAGGTCTGTGCAGGAGACCTCTTGGCTGTCCCCCCCAGGTGGCCGCAGGCCCCCCACCTTGAGTCTCGTGGTCTGCAGAGTGGCAGGTGGCTTCGCTCCCCTATCCACAGCGTGCTCCCCCGGGCACCCCCTTTGCCGCAGTGCCGGGTGCAACACCCTGGTGGGCTGGTCCCGGGTGGCTTTGCTGGGAGCGGGGCTTCTCAGCCTCAGCACCGCCGACGTTTTGGGCCCGGCAACCGCTGGGGGCCGTCCAGTGCGCTGCAGGCTCTGCCGCGGCATCCCTGGCCTCTACCCACTGGATGCCAGTAGCAGCCCCCTGCCCTCCCCCAGCTGTGACATCCAGAACTGTCTCCAGGGTAGGGGGCAGAGTCACCCCCATCTGAGGATTTCGGGCTTGGGGGAGGGGAAAGTTGTCGACAAAGGACGGGCACGGCCGGAAGATTCAGCCCATTGCTCAGAGATCTGTCCCGGCGGGAAGACCGCATCTGGTTCCCCTCTTGGGAGTGAATGGGGGCTGAGCCCAGGATGGGACCAAGCCTGGCTGGAAGGGGCGCTTCTCCGGCTGTCCCAGTCTGTAAACCCGAACCCTTCCTCCCCCCGTACTCTTGGAGTCCGGCACAGGTCTGCCCGCAAACCACAGGGGCACCCCAGGGACCCCGCTCCCTGGCCTCCGGCAGGACTCACTTGTCAGAGACCTTTTCGGAGCCCACGAACAGGCTGCTTCTGAGGAGGCCGGCCCGGGTGCCCAGGAAGGCCATGTCCACCACACGCTCGGACTCACTGCGGGCAGACAGAGCAGAAGTCATCACCACGTGCCCGGGGAGGAGGGAGGGGGGTACTGGGAGGACCTGCAGGCCTCTCCCGGCGCCGGGCCTTCTGACTGGGGTGGGTGGGGGTGGGTTGGTCTCTCGAGGGGATGCTGCTGGCCGTCTGCGGTGAGCGTCCCTGGGTTGCACCTGCCCTCGTTCGTGGGTCCCCCGGGCCTCTGCCCCTCTGCGTGCAGGCAGCTTTGCGGGGAGTTAGCTCTGGAAGACAGAAGGAACCCAGGAAGAGAGATTTTGTCCCGGGACCTAAGGAAATTAACTCCTTGTAACCGGCACACACTTAGTACCTCGCCACGTGAAGCCCTTTTCAAATGTTTGCCTTATTCCTGAGATGCGGAAGGAGAAGACTGTCCACATCCACGAAGAGGAGTCTGGGCAGAGCTCACGCCTTTGCCAACAAGACTTGGGAGAGCCTGCGGGCTGGAGGGCGCTGTTCCTTCTCTCACGGTCCCGGAGCGGCCCTGTGGGGACCATGCCCCACCTGGGAGAGTCACCTTTTCTGAAATGTCAACCTTACTGACGTATAACGGACATAAAACTGTAAGATAGTTGCAGCGTACGTTATGGTGACTTGATACAGGTACACATGGTGAGGATTCCCTCCATCGTGGGTGCGTGTGTGCACGACGCGTACACGTGAACATTTAAGTTCTACTCCCTTAGCTAATCTCAGTTACACAATCCAGCGTTCCAACTAGAATCACCACCCTCAGGCCTTATTCATTTTACAGCTGGAAGTCCGTGCCCTTCACCGGCCTCTCCCCATGCAGGTATCCCACCGCCAGCCCCCGGCAGCCGTTTTCCTACTCCATGTTTCTACGAGTCACACTTCTGTTTAGATCTCACATATAAGTGACACAGTGCAGTAGTCATCTTTTTCTGTCTGACTTATTTCACTTAACGCAATGCCCTCTAGGTTCATCCACGTTGTTGCAAATGGCAGGAATTTCCTCTTTTTAAAGGCTCCGTAATATTCCATTAAATATACACACCACACCTTCTTCATCCGTTCACGCATCAGCGGACACTTGGGTTGCTTCCGTGTCTTGGCTACTGTGAACAAGGCAGCAGTGAACAGGAGGGTGCAGACACCTCTTCAATAGTCTGCTTCTGTTTTCTTTGGATAAACACCCAGAAGTGGGATTGCTGGGTCCTGTGATAGATCTATTTTTAATTTCTTGAGGAACCTCCATACTGTTTTCCATAGTCTCAAAATCAGTTTACGTTCCCACCAACAGTGCACAAGTGTTCCCCTTCCTCCACATCCTTGCCAACACTCGTCATTGCTTGTCTTTTTGATAACAGTCATTCCAACAGGTATAAGGTGACATCTCACTGTTTGTTTTTTTTTAAATTTATTTTTGGCTGTGTTGGGTCTTCGTTGCTGTGCATGGGGTTTCTCTAGCTGTGGCGAACAGGGGCTACTCTTTGTTGCAGTGCACGGGCTTCTCTTGCTGCGGAGCACGGGCTCTAGGCGCGCGGGCTTCAGTAGTTGTGGCTTGCGGTCTCAGTAGTTGTGGCTCGCGGGCTCTAGAGCTCAGGCTCAGTAGTCGTGGTGCACAGGCTTAGCTGCTCCACGGCATGTGGGATCTTCCCAGACCAGGGCTCGAACATGTGTCCCCTGCATTGGCAGGCGGATTCTTAACCACTGCGCCACCAGGGAAGCCCCCTTGGTTTCTTCTTTATTCTATTTATACTTGACTAAAGAAAAGCTTCTCCTCAACATCTGTTTATCCTGAGGCATAATTTGTAAGAAGAGGCAGGATAAAGAATTGTGTCTCTGTTTCTTCACCAGTTGGTACAAGTAGGAATTGGTTTCCTAACATCTTCCAAAGGTGACCAAGAAGACTTTTCCTTCAGTATTACTTTGAGCGCAGGATTTTGGCACGTTTACTGTGCTCTTACCCACTGCTGTTGTTACCGGTGATGCTGGTCTGACTGCCTCTCGTCTGGCCGGCGAGAGCCCCTTCAGTGCGGCTCTGACGTCCTGTTGGCAAAACCGCCTTAGTCTTTGATGACTTGCCCCTGGGATGACAGGGTGCCCCCAGCTCATTCTGTCCACCCCTTGCCCCTGACCTGGAATCAGACACTTCTCCAGGGATCACTGACTCATTTTAGTGAGAACGTCTTAAAGTAGATATTGGAAGTCCACAAGCTGGGTCTGGGGTGCTCACTGAGGTTGGTCCTTTCAGTGGACGAGGATCCCCTCTTTGTTTCTTTCAGGGAAAATACATGAGTTCATTGATATTTCCAACTCGTATTTAGGGTCCCATCTAAACTTCTCTGATTTAAAAAATTTGCACCTCTTTTCTCGTTTGTTGAAAACCTTGTTCCTGACATTCACAGCGCTATGTGCTCTGTCTATCCGTGTAGCTTGAGAAGAGCAGCGCCAACAACGCCCTCGTTTAGTGTTTACAGTCCTGTTTCCAAGTCCCTTGAAAGAAGCCCCCGACGTGTGGCCATCGCACGAGGCTGCTACACAGCCAGGTTCACTTGTTTCATTTGCTTTCAGATTTTTAGAGCTTATTTCTTAAAATTTAATTTTGTTTTATAAGGATCTAAAGCATTTACCTGGTTCCAAAGTCAAACGCAAGATAAGGCATATTCAGAAGTCTGTTTCTGTCTCCATCCCTCTGTTCCTTCACTCTTCCTACAAGTAACCTTTTTTGTTTACTTGTTTCTTTTTCCATTAAAATATGTAGCTATAGATGCACATACATATATATGTTTATATACGTGTAAGTAACAATGAAGATATATTTGCATTTTCTCTTGTAGATAAGCAGCAGGGTATTATTATACACAATTTTCTCCGTGGCTGAGACCTTCCATGGCAACATACACAGTTCTCGGTTTTCAAGGCTACATACTATTCCATTAGGTGGATCCACCAGGGCTTATTTAACTAGGCTCCTACTGGTGGACATTCAGGTTATTTCCAATCTTTTACTGTTACGAACGGTGCTGTAACACATAGCTCACGTGTATGTCTTTGGGACTCATTCCCAGGAGCAGGATCGTTGGCCAGAGTGTAAACGCATATGTCACTCTGGTAGATACTGTCAGATTCCCCTCCACAGGCTTTGAAACATTTTGCATTCCCACCAACAGCGCACAAGAGTGTCTGATTCCCCACAGTCTCGTAACAACGCCCGTCAGCAAACGTAAATGTGTGTCAGTCTAAGTGACAAGTACAACCTCAGTCCGCCTGCGATTTGCAATGCTTTTATTATGAGCTGGATTGAGCACTTTTTCATACAACTGAGGACGAGCTGCATGAAGTCTCTGAACTGCCTCTTGGTCATTTTCCCCGTGAGTGGTCGGTCGTTCACTTCTCTATCGTCGGAGTTAGCGATCACAAACATGTAATATAGGGACAGTCACTCTCTCTTTGTTTTTTTAAGTTGCCAACATTTTCCCAGTTTGCCATTTCTCTTTTCACCTTGCTTGTTTTTTTTTGTTTTTTTTGCCAAATAAACATTTTATGTTGTTACATTTATCAGTCATTCCCTTATTGCTTCTGAATTCTGAGCCGTTGCCGGGAAAGCTTTCCCCACTCCTAGATTGTACAGCAGCTGGCTCATGGTCTCTTCTAGCGCTTATATGGTTTCATTTTCTACATTTAAATCTCTGAGTCATGTGGACTTTATCCAGGTCTACCGTGTGAGGAAAGAATACAGCGTCGTTGCTCTACAGATGGCGCTCAGACTGGTTCGTATTACACAGTCCACCTTTCCCTCCCTGGTCTGACGCGACGCCCTTGTCATACACTAAATTTCCACGTGCATTTAGATGAATTTGTGGATTTTCTTTTCCATTCCCTTGGTCTGCCTGTCTGTTCCTGTGTCAAAACCACACTTTATAAGTTGCAGAGGTTCTGTAGCGTTTTACTATTTTGTGGGACCAGCCTTCCTTTGTTGCCTTTTTTTTTTTCCAGCGTTTTCCTGGCAATTCTTGCCTGTTCTTCCGAATTAACTTCATACCGCCTATGTTTTCTTCTAGCAGTTTTATGATTTCAGGTCTTACATTAAAGTCTTTAATCCATTTAGGCTGATTTTTGTGTATGGTGTGAGACAGTGGTCTAGTTTCTTTTCTTTCTTTCTTTCTTTTTTTTTTTTTTTGCATATGGCTGTCCAGTTTTCCTGACACCATTTGTTAAAGAGACTATCCTTTCTCCAGTGTATATTCTTGGCTCCTTTGTCAAACAGTACTTGTCCGCATATGTGTAGGTTTATTTCTCCGCTCTCAGTTCTGTTCCATTGATCTATGTCTCTGTTTTTCTGCCAGTACCATGCTGTTTTGATGACCCCAGGTCATCTCTCCTGAGATATTCTTTCCCTGGTCAAGAATATGTGTTCCTCAATGTTTCCCAACATTAAAAAAATCAGCTAATTTCTGAACTTGGAAACATAAAGATTGTGTCTTCTCTCCAAACCTAGTGAGCCAGCCCCCACTGTAGAAGGCAGGACAGTACAGGGGCCAAGAGTCTGGACCCTGGAAACAGGCTGCCTGGTTTTGACTCCAGCTCGGCCACTTATGAGGCAGGTGACCTTGGGCAAATTACTTATCTCATTCTGCCTTGGCTTCCTCATCTGTAAAGTGGGGATAATGATAGGACCTATATTGTGGGGTTGTGGGGATCAAAAGGCTTAATGTGCACTAAGCACTTGGAACAGTGCCTGGCCCTCTGTAGTCTTCATTCTTTAGTTTTATTTAATTTTGAATAGATAATATAGTCATATGGCTCAAATTGGTATCAAAAAGTTATATAGTGGGCTTCCCTGGTGGCGCAGGGAGTCCTCCTGCCGATGCAGGGGACGAGGGTTCGTGACCCGGTCCGGGGGGATCCCACATGCCGCGGAGCGGCTGGGCCCGTGAGCCATGGCCGCTGGGCCTGCACGTCCGGAGCCTGTGCTCCACAACGGGAGAGGCCACAACAGTGAGAGGCCAAGTTATATAGTGAAAAGTGTCCCTCCATCCCTGTTTCAGTTACCCATTCTTCTAACCAGAAGCAACCAGTGAGAACTGTTTCCTATATAGCCTTCCATAGATTTTTTATACATACACACCCCCTGTATTATGTTTTTCCCCCTTTGATAGAAATGGTAGTGTACCACCAGGCACTGTTCTGCGTCTTGCTTTTTAAACAGGTGTTTGTTCCTATCAGATTCTGTCGGTGTTTTCATGAGGACAGTGCTAGGAGAGGTTTGACGTCGTCCTGACGTCGAAGTTGACTCTTACTGTTCAGGAACAGGTGTGGCGCCTGCATCCTTTACCTCATTAGTACCTTACACCCTCCTGGCACTCACATGCACGCACACGCTCACACACTCACGTCCATTCATCTCTTCTTTCTACCTTCCTGCTAAACACCAGAGCTCCAGGTGACGAAGAGCAGAGGGGGAGAGGAAACCCACGGGGCTTGGACTCACCTTCCCTGCTGGAAACGAGGCCCCGGTCGGCTTGAACCGCTCTCTCCGGGCCCTTTGGCTAATGGGCTCTCACAGCCAGAGCCCGGCCCCAAGGGAGGGGTTCTGGGAACTGGGCCACGGGGCGTGGGCTGGGTGTTCCCTGGGAGGGGAGGGGGCAGCAGCAGGGGCCTTGAGGAAGCTTTGTCAAGTCCCTGCTGTCCTGGGGCTGTCCCTCCCACACCTTCCCACCCTCCTCTCAGGACAAAGGACACAGCGGGAGGCCCTGCCTCAGCCCAGGGACCCCAGGGGCGGGACCCTCAGCCCCACCCGGACGTACTCGGAGGTGTTGAGGGACAGTGCCGTCCAGTGCGCCTCCATGGGGGCCGTCACCACCGCGTCAAACAGCAGCTCCTGCAATAGCTCCTCGTCGCCTGGGGCAAAATACGGAGACCACCCTCTTACTCCCCCTGTGGTCGGGAGCTCAGCTCAGCCCCGTCCAGGGGCCCTGACCTTCAGGCACGAGATGTGCTTCGAGCTGGAGGAGGTCAGCTCAGGGGGCCGGGAGGCCGCGTCCTCAGCCTCCACCGTGTGGGCAGAACCAAGGGACTGCCGGGCCTTTCCAGCTCTTGGGCTCCAGGAAATCAGGAGGCCCACCCACCAGCCGCCCTCCCCTCCCCTCCCTCTCGCCACTGGGCTCCATGGTGCCCACGCCTCCCCGAGCGCCTAAACCTGCCTTGGAGGACGGCCCTTTCTTTTCCCCCCGCCCCTCTAACACGATCATTACGTTCACTGTGGTGAAATCCACACAGCACACACCCGACCGAGAGCGTGCTGTCTGGGCATTTACACTTGCACGGAGACGGGCAGCCCTCGCCTCCACAGCACAAGGTTTTCATGACCCCCGAGGAGATCCACTCGGTGGCTCCTTTCTGTCCTCAGCTGCAGTGACGCCTCCTGACGAGGGGCCCCCCGACCACGGTTAGAAAAGCCCCCTCTCCCCCTGTGGCACCTACTCACGGCTTTACACCCCCTGCGTCGACACACGTGCCGCTTCCCGGTTGCCTGTCTCCTCCCCTAGAGCACAGGCCCCGTGAGCACAAGGCCTGGCCTGTGGGTCACTGGCAGCTTCACTGTCCCTCTGCCCCCACAGTCCCGGTACAGACTCGTGGGTGGAATGAATGAATGAATGAGGCCTTGTCAGGCCGGCACGGGAAGCGGGGTCTTCTCCCCGGTGGGACGCTGAAGGGACAGGATGACCTGTGCCTCCTTCCAAAGAGGAAGAAAAGGGACCACGTGGAGGGTGGCCCTGTGACTCCCCAGCTGCATTAGTGCAGGGACGTGGGGTCACCTGGGAACGCGGCTTAGGAAACACTCAACAGACACAGCGTCCAGGAGACGAGGACTTGAGGGGGCAGACATCAGCTACTGGCTGGGGGTGGGGACGGACCTGATGGGCAGGCCAGCATCCTTCACTGTGGGAGCCTTAACAGTGCCTGGGTGACAGACGCTTAAAGAGACCCCACTCCCTGCCATGGGGACACACCTGTGCCCCTGAAGGTCCCAGAGCTCTCAGTCACCGGCGTGGCCCCAGTGAGGCTGGCTCTGTCCTCTCCTTTGGGGACTCCCTGTTCTCCCTAAGCCACCGTGAGGTCTGCAAATGGGGCCCCTCTTCCCAGCCCACTGTCCCCACGGAGTCCTGAGCTTCGGGGCCGGAGAGTCACTCACACTCCAGGGCTGGGTCCCGCCTGGTCAGGAAGCGGACCACGGCCTCCAGCTGGCTGAGCCTGCGGTGCTCGGGGTCGATGTCCGTGATGCAGTAGATCCTGGAACCCACGGAGCCCGTGACCCAGAGCCCACACTCTGCCCTGTTTCCCCTGCCCCGAACCCCCGTCCTCACCAGTCGCTGGCCAGGCTCAGGTCTGGGTGAAGCAGGTCGTGCAGGCCTGAAAGCAAAGTCCACGCTCACCCACTGCCCAGAGTTTGTGTACCGAGTGCTCTAGAAATAGCATCGGGGAAGGGCTGGGCCGTGTCCTGCCTCGTTCTCAGGCAGAGTGGAATCTCAACCCACAGGACGGCTGGGCCAGCACAGGTCCGGCTGTTGTCACTGTCACGTTGCTTCCGAAACGCTTTCCTTCCCACTGCCTCCTGGACACGCCCGATGGGATCGCCCTCAAGGAGACATCGGCTCCCCTGGCTTCACTGTACCGAACCGAGCCGCGGGGCCCTGCGTGTCTGTGGCGGCGTGCTCAGCACGTGTTTGTTGACCGACTGAATGGGCGAATGCCTTCCCGTGCACCCACGGGTGCTGAAAGATGAGCTGGTGCTCAATTAAGATCTGTTAATTGAAGGAAAGGATGATGGACATGCCGAGGGCCTCTGTGGAGTCACTGAACATGGTGCTGGACAAACAGACACAGGCGGACAGCTCAGGGGCGACGGCCTTCCCCACCGGCAGCCCCTGGACGCCTGGTGGGTCTCACCACAGAGAGGGTAAGGGATGTACCCTCTGTCCTGCAGTGGTGACGTCTGGGCACGTCTGGGAAGAGGAAGAGAAGAAGAGGAAGGAAGAAGGAGGCCCAGGGAGTTTGGTTGCTGGGGGGACAGTGGGAGATAGGGCAGGTCAGTGTCCTGGCGTCATGGCCAGAAGCTGTGACAGGAACCCTGGGGGAGGCTCCTCCTGGGACAGCTCCCGGCAAAGTGACCGCAGATGTGTCTGGGTGGGCTGGGGTCAGAGGGTGGGGCAGCACAGCCCAGGGCAGGCCCTGAAGCTTCGGGCGAGGAGAGAGGCAAAGGGGCCGCAGGTCACGGAAGGTCTTCAGCAGCGGCACTGTCCAGTTTGGATTTATAGGAAGATCCCTCTGGAGAAGGTCAGAGCAAGGAAGACCTGTGGGTGTGGTTCCCAGGAGAGAGTGGGAGTGAGCAGGATGGAGGGGAAAGACGGGGAGATGGCATGATCCAAGGGTCGGAAATGGAAGAACAGACAGAACGTGAGGCTCAAGGGCTGTGGCCGCGTCGTCCAAGGACCTCCTGACATGTCAAGGGCCCACGTGGGTTTTGTTCTCCCAGGGCGCCCAGGCAGCTGCAAGTCCAGGGCGGGTGGGGGTGGAGGGTCTCTCTCCCATCCTCCTGCAACGCGCCTCCTCCCATCCCCATTCACATCCCACAGGCTCCTGTAATGGGTGGAATTGTGTCCCCCAAAGATGTGTGAAGTGTCAACCCCAGTCTCTGTGGATGTGCCCTTATCTGGAAATAGGATCATGGCAGATGTAACCAAGTTAAGATGAGGTCGCTGGGCTTCCCTGGTGGCACAGTGGTTGGAAGTCCACCTGCCGATGCAGGGAACACGGGTTCGTGCCCCGGTCTGGGAAGATCCCACATGCCGCAGAGCGGCTGGGCTCGTGTGCCGTGGCCGCTGAGCCTGCGCGTCTGGAGCCTGTGCTCCGAAGCGGGAGAGGCCACAACAGTGAGAGGCCCGTGTACCGCAAAAAAAAAAAAAAAGATGAGGTCGCTGATAAGAAGGGAAAATTGAGACGCACGAGGGGAGAAGCTGTGTGATGACCGAGGCAGAGACGGGAGAGTAGCAGCCGCAAGCCCAGGGCCAGTGGGAGCCGGGAGGGGCAGGAGGGACCCTGCCCTGGAGGCGCTGGGCAGAGCGGGGCTCCCAGAACAGAGAAGCCGGCCAGTTTTGGGGGCAGCCCCAGCGAGCGGCCACGGATCTGCCCACTCGCCCTCCCAGGCCTCTTCTGTCCCTGTGGGTGGTCTGACAGGTAATCCCCGCCCCGTCCAGCAAGGCCGCCCAGAGTCTGACCACCTGTCTGGCAGGTCTTAGACTCCGTGGGTTGTGGCGACTGTCCAGCAGACCCTGCGGGCCCTGGAACCTGGGATGCCAGGCCCCTCTAGCCACGTAGCCCTGCCCGCAGAGCCCCTCCTGGGATGGCCCTGCCCCGTGTTCCCGGAGAAACCAGTTTTCCTCCGAACTGTCCGCCAGTCCTGGGCGCCGGCCGACCCACCTTCTTCCACAGACGTGTTCCCCAGGAGGACGTATTCGCCGTGGCCGCGGGACAGCACCACTCCCAAACTGTTGGCAGAGTGAAGGACGCCGGCTCACCACCAGCTGGTGCCCGGCCCAGCCCAGCTTTGTCCTCTGAGCTTCTGAGCCTCCCACACCCACGACAGGGTGCACGGCCAGCCCCCTCCCGCCCTGGCCCTCGGCGTCCCCTCCAAAACCCAGGAAGCACTTCTGTTTTGTCATCAGCCTTTTTCCTGGGAAGGATGCTGGACACGACAGGACAAGGGCCCCCTCCACACTCTCATTTTGTCAGATTCACCCTGGACCTATCGGGGCCCCCAGGGATGGGGAGGGGTCTCTGTATCCCACGCGTCCCGCAGTCGGGAGGCCCCTCCTGCCTGGAGAATCCCACCATGCCTTCGTCAGGAAAAGCATCGCTTCTGAACCTTGGCTGGATACCTGAACCACTCGGGTCAGGGGGCTTTACAGGGTATGAGCGCCCGGGCCCACCCCAGGAATGCCAAGTAAGGTAAGAAGGAGGACCTGGACGCTGGCGATGTTACAAGGACCCACAGGTGCTCCAGGAGCAGTCAGGGCTGGGAACCACCCTTCACTGAGAAATGGGTAATTCAGAGAGAAGCCCCATTTGTTCCCTAAACTGTATGATACTAGAGTGAATATTTATGTGGTGGGAGGGAACCTGAGGGATCTTCAAATCCCATCTTTCATCTTACAATTGCTTATGATTGCGTTGCTTTAAATCTCTAGGTAGATCATGTCATTTAATCCACCCCGTTCCGCCAAAACGCAGCTATTATTACCCCTACTTTACAGATGTGGAACCTAAAGCACAGAGGTTGAGAAACTTGACTAAGGTCACACAGCCTGTGAGTGGTGGCTCCAGGCCCTGCACACCAGGCTGTACTGCATATCGGGCTGCACTGGCAAAGCAGGTGCAGACCTCAGAATGCAGACCTGAGTCTTTTTCTGTTACCACAAAATTGCCAACTACCTATAAGTAAATCCACCTCCAGACCTGAAAGTCCCACCTGAGCTGTCGGCTTTCATGTTGCACCCATCCCTCCCCTGCAAACAAGACCCGGCCCCTCACCTGAAAGGCGTGTCACTGATGTCCGTGAAGAAGTAGTCGTTGGTCAGGAAAAGAACTCGCTTCTGAAAGAGGCACCAGGAAAGGTGCTTGCTGGGGAGGGAGCGCCAACCGTCCCTCCCCTCCCTCCCCTCCCGCCTCCCTTTCCTCCCCTCCCTCCTTCCCATCCCCCTCCCTCCCCCACCCCCTCCCTCCCTCCCATCCCCTCCCTCCCTTCCCACCTGATGCCTGGTGCTCCTCCACTACTTCTTACATCCCCCCAACCCCGCCCCCTCACATCTCCTCTCAGTGACACCACAGGCAGATCCCCTCCCACCAGCATGCTGCAGCCCCTGGGGGGTGCCTGAATGCAGGACCATGGTCCAGACCTGCGTTGTCCCATATGGGGCCACAAGCCACCACATGTGCGACTCAGGAATTGCAGTTTCTAATTTTAGTAAATGTCAGTTAACTAGAGAGCCTGGGTGGCTGGTAGTCCCTGCGCTGGGCAGCGACTGTGGTTCAGGTGGGACCAGAGAAGGCTGCCAGCTGAGCTCACACCTGTACGAGCCACCTGCACGCCCCACCTACAGCCACCCCCTGGTCTGGAGCCCAGACCCCTCAGGCCACGGTGCCCTTGACAGCTGCTCTTTCCTTGCAAAGCTGCCATTTTTAGGTTTAGTTGAATTTGCACGAGTCAGGGCATGGGGAGGGGGCACAGTGGCTAAGGACAGGCAAGGGCATCAGACAGACCTGGTCTAAGCCAAGCCGGCCACTCACAGGCTGCGTGCGCTTGGGTAAGTGACTTCACCCGGGCATCGCAGTTCTTGCTCGTAAGTCAGGAGTAATGAGAGCATCCCCTGCATAGGCCACTGGGAGGTGGTGAGGATGTTTTTAGCGGGCCAGTACGGGAAGAGCAGGGTTCACTCCGGGCTCTGAAGCCCTGCGGGCTGTGCCGTCCACAGACACAGCGGATGCTTCTGGGAAAGCTACACACTGTGCTGGGCTCGGGAGCTGTTCTTATTTCCTTCACCTCTTTCTGGCTTTTTTACGTCCATGTTGGAAACTGGAGTAAGATGATGCAGGGGACGTGGCGGGAGAAGGTGACAAAAAAGTTTTGCTTCTATAGGAAACCAGCCGTAGACCAAACCCCAAAGATCAGTTCCCAGCACGGGCCTCATCTTCCGTGATGCCCTCCTGTCCCCGCTGCTTCAGGCAGACCTTCTGGCAGTTGGGGGAGGCCCTGGGAGCTACGGGGCAGCTGGGGCCCAGCAAGGGAGGAGATGGGGCTGGCTTGGGGCTGGCTTGAGTCTAGAACTAGAGAGCATTTAAAAATTGTTTTCATACTCTCTCTTTTTTTTAATGGAAGAAAAAGGTGAAATGCACACATCTAAGTGTGTCATTCCATTAGTTTGATAAATGTACACAGCCATGCAGTTACCTCTGTGGTGGAGATACAGAATGTTTGCATCCCCTGCAATCTCTTTGCTTCCTTCGGTTTCAATCCCTGCACCTTCCACGGGCGCGCTCTGTTCTGAGCTCCATCCCCGCAGGTTAGGTGTGCCTGTTTTCCTGTCACATGTCCTTTTGTGTCGGTTTCTTCTGCTCCACGTAATGTCCTTAAGACCCATCCGTGCTGCTGAGTGTGTCAGCAGTGTGTTCCTTCCCTCTGCCAAGTAGTAAGTACTCCAGGGTGGACTTGCTTCTATGTTCACCCTGGGTGGTCATCTGTGGTGTTTCCAGTTTGGGGCTATTATGAATAAAGCTGCTGTGAACGTTCTTCCTGTGGACATGTGTTTTCATTTCTCTTGGTAAATACCAGGAATGGAATTGCTGGGTCATATGGTGACTCATGTTTGCCTTTAGAAAACACTGCCAATGTCCCAGTTATTTTATTGTACTTTGACTAGCAATGTACGAGTTCCGGTTTCTGCACGTCTTTGCCAGCCTTTGGTGTTCCCAGTCTTTTAAATTTCAGCCATGCTAGAGGGTATGAAAGTAGTTTTAATCTGCACCTTCCTGACGGCTAAAGTTGCTGGGCGTCTTTCTGCGAGCTTGTGGGTCGCGTCTGTTTCTTCATTCGTGAAGTGTCTGCTCAAGTATTTTGCCCATTTTTGTTGGGCTGTTAGTCTTTTTGTTAATGATTTGGAGAAGTTCTTTATCGTCTGGACACAGTCTGTGCCTTGCTTTTTCATTTTCTTAATTGTGCCTTTCAATGAAGTTCAATTTATCAAATGTTATTTAATGTTTAGTGCTTTTCGGGTTCTAAGAAATCTTTGCAAAACCTCAGGTGGTGAAGACTTTCAGTTACATTTTCTTGTAGGAGGCTTACAGTTTTAGGGTTCACGTTGAGAGCTACGGTACATCTCAAATATTTTTGTGTGTGAGTGTGTCTCAACGTTTATTTTTTTCATACATTTATTCAGTTGTTCCAGCACCATTTGTTGAAAAGATTTTCCTTTCTCCATTGATTTGTCAAAGTGTCTTTACTGAAAATCTACTGATGACATGTGAGTTTATTTCTGGAGTCTCTATTCCATTCTATCAATCCATTTGTCTATGTCAATACCATTCTGCTTGGTTACTGCAGCTTTGCAGTAAATTTTGAAATCAGGTAGTGTGAATCGTCCAAATTTGTTCTTTTTTTCGACAGTTTTGACCATTTTAGGTCCTTTGCATATTCATATAAATTTTAGAATCACCGTCTTCTATGTCTAGAAGAAGTCTGTTCAACTTTTTATTGGGATTGTGTTAGATCTATAGATCAATTTGGGCAGAATGGACATCTTAGAAGTATTGATCTTACAACCCATACGCATGGTTATATCTTTCTATTTATTTTTTTCTTTGATATGTTTTCTGCAGTGTTATGTCATTTTCAATGTAGAGGTTGTATATGTCTTTGTTAAATTGATTCCTAAGTATTTATATTGTTTGATGCTATTGAAGTTGGAACTTAAAAGTAATTTCATTTTCCAAATGTTTGCTCCTATATATAAAAATACGATTGAGTTTTATAATATTGACTTTGTATCCCGTGAACTTGCTCGATTACCTGTTAGTTCCAGCAGTTGTTTTGCAGATTCTTGGGATTTTCTATGTAAACAACCGTCTTACTGTGAACAAAGAGAGTTTTACTTCTTCCTTTTCTGATTTTTGTGCTTTTATTTTCTTTCTTTGCCTTATTGCAAAGATCGGTCCTGGAAGGTCCAGAGCAGTGTTAACAGAAGTGGTGAAACCAGATACCCTTACCTTGTTCACAACCTTAGGGAGAAAGTGCTCAATCTTTCATCATTAAAAGTGAGCTTTTTCACAGATGCCTTTTATCAGACGGAGGAAGTTTCCTTCTGTTCCCAGTTAAATTTTGTCAGATGCTCTTCCAGTATCAGTTGGGGTGGCCATGTGGTGTTTTCCTTTAATCTGTTCATGTAAGGGGATAACTTCACTGTGTGTGGCAGTTGCCATGTATCCTACAAGTTACCAACCTTACAATACAATGTCAACATTTTTGCTTTAAATAGTCAGTTGTCTTTTTGAGGAGTTAAAAAATGAATGAAGTTTTAACTTCACCCACGTATTTACCATTTCCAATGCTGTTCATTTCCTTGTGTTGATCTGAGTTTCCATCTGTGTCATTTTTCTTCTGCCTGAAGAATTCCTCAAGCATTTCTCCGAGTGATGAACTCTGATCTCTTTTATCTGAATCTGTCTTTACTTCACCTGTTTTTGGAAGGATATATCCTCTATATGCGGAACTTAGGGTTGACAGTTTTTTCTTTTGGTTTTTAACAACATTACGTTATTGTTTTTGATGAGAAGTCAGCCGTCATTCTTACTATTGTTTCCCCCTATTACTGTTTTCCTCTAGCTTTTAAATAAGATTTTCCCAGGAATTCCCTGGTGGCACAGTGGTTAGGAATCCGCCTGTCAGTGCAAGGGACATGGGTTCGAGCCCTGGCCCGGGAAGATCCCACATGCCACGGAGCAACTAAGCCCGTGTGCCACAACTACTGAGCTTGGGCTCTAGAGCCCGCGTGTCACAACTACTGAAGCCCGCGCACCTAGAGCCTGTACTCCGTAACGAGAGAGGCCACCACAGTGAGAAGCCCTTGCACTGCAACGAAGAGCAGCTCCCACTCGCCGCAACTAGAGAAAAGCTCGCACGCAGCAATGAAGACACAACGTAGCCAAAAATAAATAAATAGGTAAATAAATTTATTTAAAAAAAAAAGATTTTCCCTTCTCTTTGATTCATAGCAGGTAGACTGTGGTGTGTTTAGGCGTGGGTTTTTTTTTTAATTCTGCTTGGTTTTGCTGAGAATCTTGCATCTATTGGTTGATGTTTTTCACTAAACTCAGGACATTTGGGGCATTAGTTTTTCAAATACTTTTTTCTGTTCTGTCCTTTCTCCTTCCTTCTGGGACTCTAAGGACATATGTTAGACCACTTGATATTACCCCACAGGTAACTGAAGAATAATTTTTTAAAAAACTTTTCTTTCTGTTCTTTACGTTGGATAATTTCTATTTGTCTTCACATTCACTGTCCTTTTCCCCTCCCATCTGCTGTTAATTCCATCCTGTAGAAATTTCCTTTCAGGTGTTGTACTCTTCAGTTTTAGAATTTCCACTTGGTTCTTGTGCTGGTTTTACATGGTGTCAAGCCAGCTAAGCTGGGATTACATGTTTTTCAGACTCACTTCCCTGTATGGCTCCAAATTAGGGTTGGCCAGATGAGGAGTCTGCATGAGGTTTGTAAGGGAGAGCAAAGCCGCGGCCGTGTTACACACTGCAGGTGGGTACGGCGCGTCAGGCCCTGCGGCAGCTCACTCTGCTCTGCTGGCTTCCCTTCTTGGGGCGGGCGGCTGCCACTGGACCTCCTCCTTCAGGCTCCCTGAGATCTGAGCCAGTGTGCGTGCAGGCCCAGGTGAAGGGCACGAGCTCCTTCTGCAGGTCCCACATCCTTGTGGCTGGAGATAGTGAGAGACAGATGCTGGTTTTAGTTTGTCCTCATGGGTTCCTATTCTTCCTCATGGGTTCCAGTTTGTTCTTGCTTTCTCCCACATCTCATCCAGTTTTCCTTCCCAATCGCTGGCCCTGCCAACCTACGATGACTTCAAGCTCATGACTAGAGGCAGAGACACCTGCCTTCTGTAGACATTTTTACCAGCTCCCACCATTTCATTAGGTCTACCCCCTACAATAAACCCTATATTCATATCACCTGTAGGGGTTCTGCTTCTTTGGTTAAATCCTAAACAGTTCTCTGCTGAGATTCTCCATCTGTTCACTCGTGATGACCATCTTTTCCTTTAATTCCTTGTGCATAGTTACCACATCTGCTTGAAAGTCCTTCTTCTAATTTCAGGAGCTGGGTCATCTGTGGATCACATATAAGACTGCTTTTTCTCTTAACTCTTTGTTAAGAAAGGAAACGTCATCTTGTTTCTTCATGTGTCTACTGGCTATTGTGGAGAATAGGTTGTAGATACTCTGTCTTCCTCCAGGGAGTGTTGATTTCTACTTTACTCAGCAGAGAAATGACTGCTGACCACCTTGAGCTTGCAGAGACTTGGATTACATTTTCGTTAGGGTGGGTCTGCTTCAACTTTGTCTTTAGGTCTTGGGTGAATCCCTTGGTCTTGGGACATAGTCTTTACTCCCAAGGTGTAGTTCTTCTGTGCTCTCAAAGAAAATTCTGAGGTATTTACTGAGCCTCCTCACCCTGGTGTGACTCCAAATTTTCCCCACGACCACAGGAAGCAGTGAAGTCCCTGCTCTGACTTTCAGCTCTCGAGCTGTTGTCTAGAGTCTCCCTGGAGACGTGTAGCTTCAAGGTCAGTCAGGAATTTGAGAGGAACTTGCGTACATATGTTAGGGCCAACCCACCTGTGACTCCCTCATTTCTGGAGTATCTCCCCTCATTTTATGACACTCTGGGAGCCCAAATTCTGTTCTCTGACACTTCAAGATGATAACAATAGATTTCTGCTTGAATTCTAGTTGTTCCGTTCCAAATGGACTGGGGTAAGCCCTTTGGGGAAAGAGCCATATAAGCAATCCTCTCGCCCAGTGTACTTCTCTTAACAGCACGGATTCCTAGCCCAATCCTTCCGAGGGGGCCGCACTCCGCAGCCTGCCGTGGCTCCTGGGCTCCGCAGCACGGAGGCTTGTCTGCTCCTCTCATTTACATTCCTGAACTCGGCTGATCTGGCCCCGCAGGTTTTTGAGTCTGTGAGCCCTGCTCTGATCATGCTGGGCTGCTGCCACTGTCCTCAGTAGCACCACCACAGTTGCCTGTCTGGAGTTTAGGGGAGATGGAGAAAGGTCTGAATTAATCCCTGGGAAATAAGGACGCATGCAAAATCCCCTGGAGAAAATGACCAAGCAGGTTATGGCCTGCCAGGAGAATGGCTTGAATGATATCGGATATTCCCACAATGCTCTAAGAAGGCCTCCCTGGGCCTAGACCTCGGTAAAATGGGGATAGGACAGGACATACATCACAGGGTTGTGGGAAGTGAGTGAAGGCTTATGAAGCGTAGTCCAGCTTCTAATAAATGTGAGCTGGCATCATCATTGATTCGTTGCAGTGGAGGTAAGGTGAAGGTGAGAACTCGATGTGCTGGGAAATGTCTACCCCGGTCATGACCACGGTCAGCATCACCCTATTTCTTCATGTCAGAGCAGCACATGCCAGGAAGCCTTTGTCAAACTGCAAATTTTACCTGGACGGTTTATTAACAGCAGCGAACACATTCTGAAGGGCTGGACAGCAGTTTCAGGAGACGTCCAGACTGCCTGGATCTGGTTGGGACCATCCCTCGGTCGCTTTGAGAAGCGTGAAGGCCACATGAGGACACGGCACTGGGAGCCCTTCCCGAGCTCGTCTGAGTTAGACCTCGCCCTGTGCGTGGAACTCACATTGTAGCCTGGAAGCAGGTCCCACCTGACGTGCTCTGGCAGCGCCGGGTGGCTGCGAGCTCCCTGGTGCCCAGGAGCAGGGGTCCAGTTGGGATAAGGGTGGAGGCGCGTGGAAGAAACCTCTGCCTTTTTGGATCAAGAGAAGGACCTGCTGGGCCTGGTGGGACATCAGGGATGCTGCCCCGCCTGCCCGAGGGTGGCCCCTCTCAGCCCGGAGCTTATAGACAGCAGGCAGATTCCACAGAGATGAGACGTGTCCCAGTGAAAACCAGCGCACGCATCTAAAAGGAACGCAGAGTTGCTTTCCTTCCCAGCGCTTTCCTGTTAGGCTTCCACGGAGGTCCGTGTTTGTGGAAGAACTTGGATCTAATTGTTGCCGACCCATGCCCGCGTTCTCTCCGCAGAGGCCGATGGGCAGTGGAGGGGACGCGGGGGTGGCCGTGAGGGAGGAGGTGACGTTTGCAAATATGTCAAGGGACAAAGCCCCGTCAGTGCAAACGCAGTGGGACCTTTTCAACGAGAAGGTGAAGTGGTCTTTTGTAAGCGACGCACGGGTCTGTGGTGACAGGAACGGCACGGCTGCGGGGACCTGGCCTGATTATCTGTGGTTGCCATGGGTGGAAATCGCTCTACCGAGTAGCAATTATTTTCAACCTCTTCCCATATAACATGTTTTACAAGAGCTGCTAACGATTGGCAAAATTAACTGTCACTTTCCCCCTTTCCACCATGAACAACAAAGGGGCCACACGGCAGGCAGCAGGAAGACTTGCGAAGGGCTGGGCTGGCCATGGCCTCGCTCTGTGGCCCCGAGAACCAGGCCCTGGAGAGCGGTAGCTCCCCGGCCGGTGCTCCATGGGGCCGATGCCCACTGGGCCGGGCCCCCCACTAGGGCCCTCCAGGCTCCAGCAAGCTCTCAAGGCTTTAGCTCGAATTCAGCCAGGTCCTTTGTCACCACCGCCAACCCCAGTTAACCATGACGCCACTTCCTGGGAGCAGACCCCAGTCTTTCCCTCGAGCGCCTTACCCCCCTGTCCAGCGGAACCTTCACGTCCATGGAGAGAGACCCTGTCTCCCTGTTGATCATGGCTGTTCTCAGCTTCAGGCGGAAAGAGAATAGAATTAGTAATAGAACAGACAATAGAACCTCGGCTCACACCGGACCATGAGGCAATGAACACTGCCTTGGAGGTGACCCCTGGGGACACGCTGCATTTTCCCCTTTCTCCTGCAAACAGGCTACAGGTGGCAATATAGACCGGCTGCCAGGCTCCCTTTAGCTGGAATTCTGGAGTTCACTCAGAGGGTGCTCCCAGTGGGCTGATGGGCAAGGGAACACGGTGGCCGAGCCCTGAGATGCAAGTTTTCCAACACCCAGGCCAGCCTAAAACGCCCTCACACCCAAACTCTGTGGCTCACAGACGTGTGCTACTTCAGCCTCAGAGGAAGGGACTGTTCTCTCTGTGGATGGTGGGAGGGCTGCCCGTTAGAGGCACTGCTTCTGCTTTGGGCCAAGGGAGGGGGCTGAGCTCAGCGCCTGTGGCCCCGGGACCCGCTGTTGAGCCAACCGACCCCCTCCCGGCCGCCCACTCACGGTTCCGGCCCGGTCCTGCCACTCCACTTCCGAGAGGTCCACGCTGTTGTAGTTGGGCTTGGGCTTCAGTTTCTTCCCCTCTCTGTACTGAGTGTACCAGTCAGGGGGAGAGACGGGAGGTTAACACAAGCCCCGGCCCTTCCAGAAAGCCCGTCTGGCACAGTCACAACCCAGAGAAGCTCAGCGATTCCTCGTGGTCACGCGGGCCACGTCCCCCCAAGGCAGAGCGGCCCTTGCCAACCTTTGAGTCAGATGGTCTCCCGGCCTCGGGGAGAGTATCTCACACACCAAGGAGCCCCCATCGTGAGTACGCTTGTCCTAGGTTTGGACTCTCGTTGTTAGAAATCTCTTCCTCATGCAGAGCTGAAATCTGTCTCCTTGTGACTTTACCCATGGGTCCTAGGCCTCTCCCTGGAGCTACACAGAGAGAGAGCTTCCGCCCAACACCCCTGAGGGTTTTCGGGGATGCTCGTCACGGCTAAGACGTCACCTCCCCGAGCTAAACATTCCCAGTTCACAGATGCCTCAGCTTCCTCGGATTCTCTTCTGTTTTGTCAATGTCACTCTCGAAGCAGAGTGCCTGGGACAGTCGCTATTTCAGATGGGGTCTGACCAGTGTGGGGTGGGGTGTGACCCGTGATCAAAACATCGTACGGCTCTGACCGCTGCCTCTGATTCTGCTAATCCAGGACAGCTAGCTCGCCCGACAGGTCAAACCAAGTTTCCAGCCCATTAGGTTCCCCTGACGTTCCTTGTGATAAGTCAGAGCTTTACCATCTTCTGCTGGGCATCGAGTATGCACAGCTTTCCATGCATTCCTAATATATTTCATCTCCTTAGTTGCAGCCCATCGTTTTAGAAGAATACTTTCTGAATACTACTTTTCTCCCTTCATGTATTAGCCATACCTTCCACATCCCATGGCATCTCCTTCTGTGTTTTCATCTTGTTGATAGAATTTTTTGTTGCAGTTTATTGATTGATTGATTGATTTAAAAAATTTTGGCTGCGTTGGGTCTTCGTTGCTGCGCGGGCTTTCTCTAGTTGCGGCCAGCGCGGGCTACTCTTCATGGTGGTGTGCGGGCTTCTCATTGCGGTGGCTTCTCTTGTTGTGGAGCACGGGCTCTAGGCGCACAGTCTTCAGTAGCTGCGGCTCGCGGGCTCTAGAGCACAGGCTCAGTAGTTGTGGCGCACGGGCTTAGTTGCTCTGTGGCATGTGGGATCTTCCCAGGCTGGGGATCGAACCCGTGTCCCCTGCATTGGCAGGCGGATTCTTAACCGCTGCACCACCAGGGAAGTCTTTGTTGATAGAATTTTTGAGTGAGCAGAGCCAAGGACAGACAGATTCCACAAAGCCCGATAAAGCCCTCCATCCAGCGTGACAGGACCATTCATCAACATTCTTTGAGTGGTATTATCATTTCCTGGCCCTGACTTCTCTCTCTCTGACACCAAGAGAGATATCGTCAAGTCATCTGCTGTTAGGTCTGCAGCATTCCCCAGGTTTAATTTGGTGATAGATTTAAAAAGTAAAGAGGAGGGGCTTCCCTGGTGGCGCAGTGGTTGAGAGTCCGCCTGCCGATGCAGGGGACATGGGCTCCTGCCCTGGTCCGGGAGGATCCCACGTGCCGCGGAGCGGCTGGGCCCGTGAGCCATGGCCGCTGAGCCTGCGCGTCCGGAGCCTATGCTCTGCAACGGGAGAGGCCACAGCGGTGAGAGGCCCGCGTACCGCAAAAAAAAAAAAAAAAAAAAGGAAAGAGGATAGTTTATCATCAGGGTCATTAGGAATTAAGCAGAGGTCTCTATTTAGCAGGACGAGGCCCCCCACAGATGCTTGAATGGCTGAAGTCCCCCATCACTGTGTATCTTGCTTCAGCAAGTTTCCTCTTTTCTCAAGAAAGTGTCTCCAGTTTCTTGCCTGTGCTCGAACGATGTTCCCATTCTTGGCCTGTTGAAAGTCTATTCTCATGACAGGCAGCCCTGCCCTGCCCTCCTGTTCACGGGCGGTGCTGCTTTTGAGTAAGAAGTGACCCTCCCGGTTCATTGCCACCTCCTAATTCCTGAGGATACCTGAAAGGTCATCCCGGGCTCCTCAGGAAACCGTAATTCCGCTTCCATTACTCATAGTTTGGGCACTGACGTGGAAACATTTCAGGCCAAAAGTATGGCTCTGGCCCCTCCTTTATTACTAGGCGTGTCCTCTATGATTTTTCTTTTTTAAACTCAACTATTCTTCTCCTCGACACCTGTCATGAATGGATCGCTCTCTCCACAGGAATCTCACTGTGCTGGCTTTGCTGTATGGGGTAATGTTCTGCGTGGTGTAGCTCTCTCATCGTTTCATTTGTGTAAGTCTGTTTCCTTGACTGGACCACAAACGTCTGTTGATAGCGTTCTCGGAGTATGATTAGGTCAGGCGTGCGACGGGCCCACAGTACGCATTGGTTGCTTGAGACCTTATGTCCATCCGCTGACAGACAGGTTTTGGACTCGTGCCCCTTAATTCTAAAGGGTCAACATTTTTGTTCTTCCCCTAATGAGTCATTTTCTTGGTCCTGGGGCTGCCCCCCACAGGATCCGCTGGTATAGGTCAGTGTTCCTGGTCTCTCTCAACTCCGAACCCCTAGCGTTTCCTTAAATAGCTCAATCAGTGCCTTTGGTCACTCAGCATCTGTCTGACCCGAACGGACAGCAGTGTGGCTTAGGCTGGTCTCTCCATGGCACCTGGGCAGGAGAGAGCTCAGAAAGGCGCCCTCGGTGCTGCTGTCCTCGGTGCCAACCTTGACTCCAGAGAAGAATGGTGGAGGGGAAGGGTCGCGATGCTGCTGGGACCCCAACTCCCCTCCCCGCTTCCCAACAACCACACTGGGAGGTGTGGCCACTACTGCCACAGATGGAGATCTCGGGGAGCCCCCCGGCCGGGGAGGCAGCACCTTAGATAAAAGGCTGCTGCTTTCTCTCCTGGCCTCGGCCGCTCATCTGAACGCAGGTGAAAATGCCATGGGCTCCCGCCTTGGGATGGAGGGAGCTGGAAGGGGGCAGGAGCCCTGGGAACATCCTCAGGGCAGCCTCAGCTCTGCTCCCCAGCTCGTGGGGGACGCCTCCTGCCGTTTGTAGTGTTAACTTGACACTTACACCCTTGGGGTGGCCCCTGGCGACCTGGGGACACACGGTCAGACTCCAAGACAGAGCGTGGGGTGACTGATGGGGTGACAACGGGGAAGGGGACGGGTCCTCCAGGGACACTGCACACTCATGACAGGCTCCCTGGAGACTGGCTGCTACCAGTTCGTGCATTTCTGCCTTGTCTCTCCTGCTAGATCATAAGCAATTTGAAAACAGGGACCATGACTTAATTTTTTTCTAGTAGTCCATTGGGTTCTTAAATGGAGCTGAATGCATGTTCATTGTTTTAACTGTCTGTATGAACTACCCCCACATCCCGTACAGTTAAGACCCCCGAGGCAAATAGGATCGGTACCTACCAGGGGTCGAAGGTCAGGATGCGAGAGGATGTAGCCATTGTTAGTGCTCAAAAAGGCATAGCCGTGCACCCCGAGCTAGGAAGACAGGGATGGAGGGGGTCAGGGGGTATCTGTGCAGGAGGACTGGGGCCGGGCAGGGTGTGGGGCCACGGGCGGGAAGACCACCTCTCACAGCCCCGTTTTGGCGACAGTATGAACAAGCTGGGCAGCTTCCAGCCGCTCACTCTGAATTCTGCTCCAGCTGCTACAGTTGGCAGTGACCATAACAACGCACGTCACCACCTGCCTCCTTCCCACCACTGCTCTGGGGCTTTGATTACACAATCTCACTCCTCCCCAGATGGGGATGCATGGTGGGCAGGCAGACCAGGACGGGACAGAGGTGCCAAAGGCCACAGAGCGCGTCGCAGCTGCTGTGACCAAGCGTCCCAGGGGCCCAAGTTTCGGTTCCCCTGCTCTGTGCCCAAACGTCTCTAAGGGCGGGATGTCTGGGGGTGGGATGTGGGGGGCAGGATGGGGGGATGCCCAGGGGGTGGGGTATCTGGGGAGGGGGAATAGGGTGTCTGGGGGTGTGACATCGGGGCGGGGCTGAGGGGTGGCCTCAGGCCCCATGCCAGCTGTGGGCTTGGCTGCATTGCCTGCAGGGAGCCTCCAGAGCCTGGTGGGGTGGCTCCTGGGGGGCCTGTGACCCAACCTCGGGGCCTGATCCGGGCTCACCTTGTACTGGGGCGCCAGCTTCATCAGCTCTCTCAGGGCCACGTCAGAGCCCACCACACCCAGGAGGATGCCGTGGGATCGCTGGAAGGAAATGTCAGCTTCAGGGGGGACCAGGCTTCCCATGCATGAGGCCAAACTGAACCCACGGCCTTTCCAGAGCCCGGAAGAGGAAGCCACTGGACCTAAGGTGGTCTTTGCTCTGCAGTTAGATTTTAGGCAGAGCTCCCTGGAATGAAAATCTAGAACCTACTAGAAGAGGCCCCAGGAGTAATCTCAGCCGCTGGGAAGATTAATGTCCAGTATTAATATTTAAGTTGTAATATTTAAATGAAACACAAAGTTGAATGAAATATGAACTTTCACAGGAGAGGCTGAAGTACTGGGATCCGAGGGCCCCTCATCTAGGGGGGCCCTGAAACACCCAGGGCCCGTGAGGAAATATTCCCTGGCCAGGTAGAGGATGGATGGCTCTCACACTCCCCCACCAGAGCCTTTACGAACAAGCCAGGGCCTGCCCACACTAGCAGGTTCCGTGTGCTTTTGCCGGAAGCCTGGCAGGTGACCCCTCTGGCCCTGATCCCCAAGCCAGGGTCCCAAGTCCAGAGCAGTGGGTCAGCGCCAGGCTGGATGAACAGAATCACGGGGCAGCTTCGGGAAGTGTGGACCCTGCCCCATCCCCTCCCGACCCAGAGATTCTGACGTGGCTACTTGGGCACAGGGCCTGGAACCTGACCGTAAACCCTCCCAAGGCGGCTCTGATGCCACATCAAGAGCCACAGGTCTAAAGACGCCAGGCAGCGGCTGGAGCTCTAAGCCGGGCAGCCGCTCGTGAGCAGACACTTACTGTCTCGTTCTTCTTGCTGAAGACAGGCATGGCCACGGTGGTCAGCAGCGCCATGCTCTGCGCCTGCGGGTAGAGAGCTGTCAGGGGGACGAGCGAAGGGCAGTGTCCACAGACTGGGGACCCCAGCCGCCACTTCAACCACAACTCAGGGGCACCTTCCAACGGGAGGAAGAAATCCCCAAGGAGGCTTCCCTTCTCTGCATGAAGACAGCTGGGGGAAAGGCTGGAGCGGGGAAGGCCGGACAGGGGAGCGGGCTGACGTCACTTAGCGAATGAAGCCCCAGAGCCCCGAGTATACGGCCCAGCCCCTGAGCACACCCAGGCTCAGCCAGGCCTCTGGTCTCGGCCATGCCAAGGATGAGGGTGCACCCATGGGACCAGCCCATCTGTGCATGAGCCCAGAAACAAAGGCTCAGACAGCAAGAGGACAGGCCGAGGAGTCAACAGGGGACAAGTTCTGGTCACTGAGATGCCAGATTAAGTGTGAGGTAAGAGTCCCTGGACATTTCTCTTAAAGGTGGGGTGTGCCCCGCTCCCTTCCTCCACCTGAAGCCTAGAATTTGTCCGCAGTCGTCCTGAGCCCCACTAGCCACCTGGACTACGTGGACCCCAGGGATGGCAGGGGGCAGGGGGCAGCGGGAAGGGGCCAGGGGGCTCGTCATCCACCTTTTACGTGTCCCCTTTTACGTGTCCCCTTTTACGTGTCCCCTTTTACGTGAGGGGGACATACACTTCTCTCCTATCGAAGGCACTATTTCCAGATGTCTCTTAATCCCAGCCTGCTATGACGCTGCTGGAGCAGGGGTCTGCATCTGTGTTGGGTTTGAGGCGTGCCAGGAAGGTCCCCTTCCCCGACATCTCATCTGACTGTCTACCTTCAGTGTCTGGTACTGCATGGGGGAGAACTACAGGAGGTCTTGTTGGAAACTTGGGCCCTGAGGGAGGCCGCTGGTTAAGCCGTAGTGTCCTGAATCACTGTTGGTCCCCTTTCTTCCCAGAGCAGGTGAGGATGATGGGAAAAGGGAGGGCTGAGTCTGCAGCCGACGGCTCTGTCCACGGGTGTGCGGCCCTGGGGGGTGGTCTGCTCCCGGGGCTCCCGGGCCAAGGTGTCTCTCCCCCAGTGTCTCTCCAGGACGTGCTCTGCCCACCCGACTCCCAACCCAGGAGTCACCTCTCACTCCCTGGGGGCCCCACCTTGCTGTCCATGTAGGCTTCCGTCCAGGTGATGTCATGGTCGTGGTTGATGACCATGGGCCGGCTGAGCACATGCAGGTATTCCATCACGTTCTCCTGGGCATCCGCCAGAGTGGAGATCTGCGTGTAGTAGCCTGTGGAGGGGAGGGGGCGTATGGCTGTGGATGCAGGGCCTGCGCACCCCCAGCCGCGACGGCTCTTGGCCGGGCCCCTGGCTGGGAGCTGCCCTGGGCCACTAGGCGCCACTTTTCCCAAGGCTGCCCTCTCCCGGGGCAGCCGGAGGCCAGTGGTGCTGCGGGGACACGAAGGCCTGGCTCTGGCTGGACTTGGCAGAACCTTGAGGCTCCCCCTGCCGGAGCAGCAGGGCCTCAACCCAGGGCGCGAGGCCACCCCTCACTCCCCGCAGGGCTGTCCTCAGGGGTGCCTGCAGGCAGCTCTGTCCCGGGTCTGTTTTCTGAGAGCCCCACCTCCTCCTTTCCCTGACTGCTGTCGTCCCTCAGTTACGGGGAGGGGGCCGCAGCTGAGGCGGTATTTAAAAGAGCAAATGCCGGGCTTCCCTGGTGGCGCAGTGGATGAGAGTCCGCCTGCCGACTCAGGGGACGCAGGTTCGTGCCCCGGTCCGGGAAGATCCCACATGCCGCGGAGCAGCTGTGCCCGTGAGCCATGGCCGTTGAGCCGGCGCGTCTGGAGCCTGTGCTCCGCAACGGGAGAGGCCACAGCAGTGAGAGGCCCGCGTACCGCAAAAAAAAAAAAAAAAAAGAGCAAATGCTTTACAAGGCTGTGACGATTTATCACGTGACCGCTCGTCACCTCCCACAGAACACTGTCGCCAGCTCTGGGGAGTGGGACAGCTTTCATTCCCAGGGTGCCTCTTGTCTCGGACCCTTTGACCATGCTCTTCTCTCAGTCCAGAACACCCTTCCCCGCTCTCTGCATCTGACTCACTCCTACCACTTCTTTCTGTCTCACCTTAGAACCCTGTCCTTCAGGAGGCCCGCCCGGACCCCCCAAATGCGGGAGGGCTCTCCCCTCACCCAGCCCCCTGGGCAGCCTGTGCCCCTCTGCCCCTCAGCGCGATGCAAATGGTCCCGTCCCGGATGCTCATGTGTGCGCCTCCCTGACTGGACCGGGCCTTCCTGACCACGTCGACCCCCTAGGGCCGGGAGAGTCAGCCACCCACAGCAGGTTCTCAGACGTCCTGCTGGGATTGAGGAACCCGAGTCGGCACCTCGAGGCCCGTGTCCTGGGTTCTGGCCAGAGACAGATGAGGGCTGCCACACACAAAACCTTAATCTAAAGAAAATGACGGCCTCTGCCTTTTGTCTGGAGCAGAAACAGAGCACACGGGCTTCATCTGCAGCAGCAGGAACGGAGGCTGGACATCAGAGACGACTGACATTGAAAGGTCGGGCCCATGTCTACATGGTTTTCCGTGTGGCAGTCTGGATAAGGCTTATTTGAAGAGACAGCAGAACTGGAGTCACCACCTCCAGGCGCGCTGCGGGAGGCGTCACGGGGGTGAGAGCCTCGCAGGGAGCTATCGACATGGGTCTTGCTTTGTCTCAGCAGGAAGGGGGCGGATGCTGTCACCTTTGCTCTGGGTCCCTTTGTGGGAGGCCCGGCTCAGCACCTGCGGGGTCCGGGGATGCTCTCCCACCTGCGCTCAGGTGAGGCCGCCGGACGCCCTGCCTCACGTGGCGTCACCCACCTTTGTTATTGCACGCGATCCACTTCAAGCGGTCAGCAAAACTTACTTCCTTCCCGATCAGGTAAGTGAAGAGCCGGACCTGGTGGATGAGACATGGCGGACTCAGCAGAGCCGGCCGCGAGGGGCCTGACCGTGTCTGTGTCTGAATCTGGGGCTGCGTCTCTGGATTCCGCACTTTCACCCCTTTGCATCAGGAAGGGCCCGGGGCCCAGGCTCGCGGGGACGCCTGCCCGGTGTGAGGCTTGTCCGGTGGGGCTCACGGCCGGCAGTCTTCCGTCTCTACCGTGCCCTCGCTCGGGGCCCGGGGCTCACGGGGTGGGGCGTGTGGACACGGCAGAAGGAGGCGCTCCCCCAGCCCCCGGCCCCCGGCCCAGGGAGGAACCTTGCGGTGCGGCCAGTTGTATTTCTCCAGCACTGGCCTGTGGTCCTCCACGGCCCCATCGGTGATCAGCATGATGGCCTGGTTGCATAGGCTTCCTTGCCCGGCCTCTTGGAACTGCGTGGAGGATGTGGCCATGACTCCCCATCCCCCCTCACCGCCCCAGCGCCCCTGCTCCGCCAGCTGCCGTACCTGCTGCAGGATCTGGAAGGCCTCACTGAGGGCTTGGCCCACGACCCCCACACCTTTGACCATCAGCTTGTCCACCAGCTGTTTGAAGTGCTGTCCCGGGGAAGAGGATGGGGGAGGGTCAGCCGGTCAGTGGACCAGGGAACCTTCCCCTTTGGTCGTACTTTCAGAGGCTGCGCAGAGCTATTTGCCCAGAAGAACAAGATTGCGGGACCCGCCCCCTACTTTCATGGCTGGACCCCTGCAGCAGATGTTAGTCAGATGTCCCCAGGATAAGCCGAGAGGGTGTGAGTGGCCGGGTGCAAGGCCACCCTCACCCCTGGATGGAGATGCTGGACCAGCGCCAGGTACACTCACCTCTCTGTTGTCCCGATCAGCCTGGACCAGGATCCCTTTAAAACAAGGCTCGATGTAGTGGATGTAGTCATTGTACTGCAGAGGGCAGAACACACAAGATCAGTTGGGAAAGTCAGGGCCCAGTGGCTAAGCTTGCAACTCACGGCGGGCCAGGGGTGGGGTCACCCGGGCCCCTGTGTAATATGACCTTGGGGGACACCAGGTTTTTGGCAATTTTCTCTGAGTAGAGGGGAGGAACAGTAGGGCCTTAACTCTAAGCGTTCTCCCTCAAATCCTGGCCCTTGGCATCTTCCCAGGAGGCCAGCTGGGTGCCGTCCATCCCTGGGGCTCACGGAGACCAGGAGTTACCTAACTCTCCTCTCCCGTTTTCTTCTGTTTGTCCCTCCACTTCATCACCTTTTGGGGGCAGGTGGAGCGACCCTCAGGAGAGTCGCTGTGATAGCAGGACCAGGGGCTGCTGGCCCCTCTTCCCGACCTGCCTGGATTTGGGGAGGACGGAAGTAGGACCCTGGGATCACCCATCCTGCAGATGCAGGAGCCTTCTCCCTCGGTGGCGCCAGGCAAGGGCACATGGGCGGGGCTGAGTTAGGGATCTACTCGGATACCGGATACCCCTTCATCTGGACTGGACCCCAGCCTCATCTGAGAACCTGAGTAAATCTACCAACTCCGAGAAACGGACATATGCGTTTCCCACGTAATTTCAGAAACTGTGGACGCCTGGAAGCCTATCTTGGGTGGGGAGCCCCAGCTTCAGGGGATAGGGTCCTTCACAGCACGAACCATCGGGTGGCCGTAAGTACAGGTCATTCCGGTGCAGGCAGAGGATGGGTTTTCTGGAACGGGAAGGCGAGTTTACCGAGATGATGTTCACGAAGTCGTTTTCCCCCAGCGTGTCCAAGATGGTGGAGACCGTGTGCTTGGCGATGGCCATCCGCAGCCCCTTCATGCTGCCGCTCGTGTCCATCACGATCACGATGTCCTTCGGGGACGTGGCAGCTTGTATGTACCTTTAGCAGAAAGGAAGGGACAGGCCGACGGTGGGAGAGCCAGAGCCAGAACCGCCGCCGACCGGGTCTCCCTGGTTTCCATTCAGACTCTGGCTCAAAGTTCAGGTCGACGCCCAGGGTTTCTCAGGTCCGGAACCACTCAGTTCTGGAGCCATTTCGGGTGCCGTGGCTGGGACTGTGCCCATCGAATGGTCAAGTGCTCATGGTGACCCTTGTCCTCTTTGTTTCAGGCCAGCCCTGGTCCCGGGGTGCTGGCAGTGGGAAGGGAGAGAGCTGGATGCCCCCTCAGACTGAGTTACAGATCTGCCAGAGGAGGGGTGAGGAAGGAGGGGAGAGCCTGGCTGAGGGTTGGTGCGAAGACAGCTCAGAGCCCTGGGAGGAGGTATGGGGCAGGGAAGACACATGCGGTCAGGGCTGGAGCAGAGCAGCTGTAGGGGGACGGGGTGGGGGGAGAGGGATGCAGAAGGACACTCTTCTTCTCCTGTGTTGGATTAGTTCTACCTGCGGCCCTGCGGGGGTGGGCTCAGGGCAGGAGAACGAAGCAACACCCGAGGCTACAGAAGGATGCTGGCCCCTGAGGCCTCGCCCCGGGGACGCTTACCAGCCGCGGTTCCGGCAGTCGAAGGCGATGACCCCGTTCTCATCAGGCGTCCATTTGATGCCTGGGGAAGGAAAGTCTGGCTTCTTCGCTGGCTCGAGAGGCTGCTCCAGAGCTTCTGCCTGGGTGCTGACACCCGGCACGGCCAGGACCCCCAGGGCAGTAGGTCAGCCCCTGTGAACTGAGGCTGCCGCAAGGAGGGAGGCCGGCTCTTGGAGGGACACTCACCTCCCAGCGGCCCCGATCCAGAGTTGGGTTAATTTCATAGGTAGGACCCCGCCCCCCCACCCAGCCATGTGGTTCCTGGGACTCATCCGTGGGGCTAAACTTCCCATCAAACTAGACGGGGAGGCCCAGGGGTGTGACTTTTATTTAGCGTCGTTGCCATCCAGCAGAGTGTGCGCAGAGCAGGCGAGAGCCGGGGCTCTGAGCTGCAGCCCACCTGCCTCCAGGCAGGATCAGCTGTTGGTGTTTGCGCCCTTCCTGTTAGCTGCGGGGGGAGGTGATCTGGCTACAAGACTAAGCTCCTCAAGGTCAGGCCTTCCCAGTGCCTGACAGGTCTGACACGGATTCCCGGTACAGCAACGGAGAGGGGCGGCTGAGGTGGAAGTTCTTGGCTCTGAACCAAAACCTTAGAAGAGGGCTTTGGTGGTCCCGGGTGGGGTGCCCTCAACCCCGAGCAGAAACAGAGGTCAACCCTCTCAAGGGAAGCTTTCCCAAGTCGGGCCCCACAAGCCAAGGTCACCACGTGCGTTAGAAACAGGCCCCTGTGGGTGAGAGGCAGCGAGGCAAGAACCGTGAGATGCGTCCTCCCAGGATGACGGGCGCTGCTGAGACAGGGAGGCAAGTGTGTGGCCATTGTGGAAAAGGACCGAGGGGTGGCCTCCAGCAAGAGGGCTCCACAGGCCCCGTGAAGCAAAGCGCTCGGTGAACGGAGGCCCACAGGAGTAAGAGATGAGCTCTGTCTCTGCTCCACTGATGTAAGTGCGTGGTTTCCAAAGGACAGCGCGGGCGATCATCCCCCACCTAGCAGAGTCACCGAACTCCCAGTTCCCTGAGAGACACAGAGAAAGGCCTGCACACGTTCCTAAGCTGTTTCTGCAGGAAGCAGACACCACCGACGAAAACTGCTGACCGCGGGCACGTGGGCCCCAGACTGGCTGAAACCAGGTGGATGAGGCTCAAAACCTCACTCGGATGCCAACCAATCCGAGAACTGAGCACAGACTGATGGGGCTCCGCACCCTCCCCGATGCGGCCTTTAAGCCCCTTCCCTAGACGTCCTCAGGGAGCTGGCGCCCTTTCCCTCCTTCTGGTGCACCAGCTCTCTTTTCGATAAAAAAGCTTTGCTCGCCTAGGAGTCTTGTGGGAGTGACGTTCATTGCTGTGGTCTTGCTTTCCCAGAACCTAGAGAGAGTGCCTGGGAACTCAAACAAGGGATATTTGTATCAAATAGCAACAGTGAGAGTATCTAATTTGCAGGGATAAAAACAGGGAAACATTAGATGAAAATAAGTCAGGGTGGGGAGGCGGAGGTGCAAGGGGGAGAGTTCTAAAGTCCTTTTTTGACTGCAAGGAGGGTGAAAATATTATTTTAATTGTCATATCGCATAAAAATGCTTGAGGGCTTCCCTGGTGGCACAGTGGTTGAGAGTCCGCCTGCCGATGCAGGGGACACGGGTTCGTGCCCCGGTCCGGGAAGATCCCACGTGCCGCGGAGCGGCTGGGCCCGTGAGCCGTGGCCGCTGAGCCTGCGCATCCGGAGCCTGTGCTCCGCAACGGGAGAGGCCACAACGGTGAGAGGCCCGCGTACCACACACAAAAAAAAAGCTTGATAACATAGCAGGGCTAATTACTAAAAGAATGGGAACAGGGCTAATTACTAAAAGAATTACTAAAAGAATAAGCTCCAAACTGACAGAAAAAAGAGAAGGAAGGAGTAGGGGAGTTTTATCGAAAAACATAAATCATTAAAAAAGACGAAGAAAGGAAACATAAAACTAGAGGGACGAGTAGAAATTTAAAAAATAAGATAATAGCATGTCCAAATATATCAACATAATACATGGAAATGTGCTTAACTTGCGAAATGGTAAAAGAGGTTGTCAGTTCGCATAAAAATTAAAAAGCTATAAGCTATTTTCAAGAGATATGGCTAAAACAAAATGACATAGAAGATTGGAAGTAAAAGGATGGGAAAAAAATATATGTCTGGCAAATACCAACTGAGAACATACTGAGAACATTCATACTCTATGAATACCGACAAAACAGGCTTAAAAGGTATCATAAGGGCCAACAAGAGTCAAGCAGACACAACACCAGCAAAGACACAGAAAATCTAAACAATACAATTGACAAGCCTGATCTAATGACGTAGCAGAAGTTTTCATCCAACGATTAAAGCACACATATGCCGCTCAAGCACACGTGGAATATTTACACAACTTGATGACATACTAGGCTATTAAACTAAATCCCAGCTAGTTTCATGTAATCACTACCACGTACACTGTGTCCTCTGACTGCAAAGCAACTGAACTAGGAATTTATACTAAAAAGATAAATATCAAATCCCTATGTATTTGGAAATTTAAAAAGCACACGGTTAAATAACTGAGAGATCAAAGAAGAAATCACAGGGGAATACAAAAATGTTTAGAAGCAGACAATAACTAAAACACTACCCTGACACCAGAAAGCACAGGCAACAACTTCCGTGTATCAGAGGACACAGTCGACAGAGTGCAAAGGCCGCCCACAGAATGGGAGGAAATATCCGGAATGTATAGAGAACTCCTGCAACTCAGCAGCAACAGCGACAACCTGGTTTACAAATGGGCAAGTTTTGTGCTTGCACACAAGTTGACGGCTCTGGAAGCCCCGATGTGGCGGGATTTCCACCCTGGGGAAGGCTTGAGGGACATGGCAGTTGTCTTCAAGCATCTGAAGGGCTGTTCCATGGAAGAGGGATGAACTTGTTCATCAAGACTCCAGAGAACAGGAAAAGAACCAAATGGCTTGTTGTGGATTTGGGCAGAGACAAGAGGTACCACTGAGGGGAACCGGCGAGCCCTGAGGTCACTTTGTACTGCTCCTAAGAGAGGCCCAGGGGACACACATGGCTGTCCTCAGGACCCTTTGAGACAGGCTGGGACCTGGCACCTGGGACCCACTGCGGTGCTTGCACCTGGACAGTCTCCTCCAGTTTCCATACAAAGAAACTATGAGGGACTAAAAATACCTGCGTGCCTGCAGAGCTGGGGCAAATTATGGACAACACGATACAAAAAGACCAAAAAAACCCAACTGCCACTTCTGAAGGGCCGGGAGCAAAAGCAGGGTACTGGGGCATGCCCCCTGCTCTCAACACCAGAAAGGGGTGGGCAAAACAGCTAAGCCGCCCCGTCCAGCCCGACCCCTGGACACACCCCTACCCTCACCCCATATAAGGAACCAGCTCGCCTCGCCCCTACACCCCCCAGGGAGTGAGCAAGGGAACCTGTTGTTCTCACTCTACCGCAGCAGGGGCCCCAGTAAAGCTTTGCCTGAATTTCTTGTCTGGCCTCTTGTCAATTTCTATTGATTGAGGAGGTCCAGAACCCTGGCCAGTCACACCTTCCGGTTCCTATCTCAGAAAACCGGGCAATATTAAGGCTTTCTGGACAGGGGGCTAAAACAAGAAGAGTGGGCATGAGGTGTGGTGGTGAATTGTTTTAAATGAGAAATAAAAGAAGGCAGCGCTCTTGGAGGCCCCGCGGAAGGGGCTTCTGTTTTCTGTTCGTTGGTAGACAAGAGGGCTTCCCCGCTGCCTGCTGGGTTGGTCACTAGCCTGTGACACTTCCTTCCCTGCTGCTGAATGAGTGCCTCTGCCCCACTTCTCCAGTGCAGATGGGAATTGCTTCGCCCTCCTCTCCGCCTCCCATGTGCTTCTCACAGGACAAGAGTCCAGGTGGGCACTTATTGGCTGCTTACTGAGGCGTCATTTGTTCGTCCCTTCATCAGCTTGAAAGTGTGCTTATCAGGTTGTGAAGGGGACGGAGGTGGGGCCGGAGGCGCTTTGGGACCAGGGTCCATCTCCAGAGCCTCCGTCGCCTTGTTCCCAGAGACGGAGTCCCGAGGACCGTGGAGATGCCTCCCAGCGGCCTCACCTGGGTAGATGCGGAAGAACCCTGTAGAGCTGCCGAAGTACTGCCAGGTCAGCGTCGGGTCTCTCTGGAAGTTCTCCACAAAGACAGGGTTCAAGGCTTCGGACAGGTAGATTCCATTCAAAATGTCCGGGTCTGAAGCGTAAGGTTATAGGAGGAAGTGCAGGGCAAACGAGATCAGTCTTCCCCCGCGGAACACGCGTGCACACACGCACACACACCCGTGTGCCCACAGCCTGCAGCGCCGCCGCCCACGACCGCCGTCCACGCCCGCACTCCTCTTCCCCCTCCCCGGGGGGGCTGCGGGCTGGGGCCCGGCGGTCACCTTTGTTGTAGACATTGGTGGGCAGCTGCACGCTGCTTAGAGACGTGTTCACCAGCAGGTTGCCGAAGTGTGCGTTGGCCTCCAGGACGAACTCGGCCCCCAGCTCCACGTAGGCGCCGCCTGCGTCCTTCTCATTGATGAGGACAGAGTTGTAATAGTTAAACTAGGGCGACACCGAGAAGACGGGAGGGCAGGGGGCCCAGGGAGGGGAAGGGGAGAGAGAGAGAGATAACGTCACACGTGACGGATATCGGACAGACTGACCGCCACGTCCACACTGGCGGAGGATCCCGGCCACGATCGGGGCCACGATTCGGGACAAATATCCGTCCAGACATTGGATCGGATGGTTGATTCTTCTGGGTTTTGGTGTAAACTGTCTAGATTACGGCTTCAGTCCCCACTTTGGCGTATGTGGACGCAGCCAGCGTTGGAGACTGACAGGCGGACACAGATTCAGGGAGAGGTGGACAGACGGAGGCAGCCTGGCCAGTACCCCGAGATCTTACAGGAGGGGGAGGGCTCCTGGGGGACAAAATGGGGGTCCCTGCAGGGGGGGGTTCCCTCTGAAGAGAAGGCCTGCAGCCTGGCCTCCGGCCAGCCATAAATGTCTCCTCAGATACAGTGGTTCAGAATCAAACCTCTACAGCTTCATACAAACCGGTGCACATTGAAAGATAGAGCCGGGCCTATGCAATTCCCACCCCATGTCCCATCCTCAGGTGGCCCCAGCCCCTGGGGCGCTGGGACATTAGGCACCGTACCTCCCAGGGCTGTGGGAGGGGACGACTCACCACCAGGGACTCGTTGAATTCGTGGTTCAGGTCGGCCTCCTCGGCAGCCTCGACCAGATTCTGCGGGCGGGGATGGGAAGGGGAGAGTCAGTGCGGGAAGGAGGCCAGAGGCCCCGTAAGGTCCACTGCCAGGGCCCACCCGCGAGAACTGGGGACAGACTCTCAGACCAGCACCTGCGCACGAACGCGCACAGCGTCACTAGTCACAGTAGTCCGAAGGCAGGTGCATGTCACAGGGACAGGAAGCCAGTCTGAAAGGTGACACACTGAGTCCTTCCAGCTACATGACATTGTGGGAATGTGAGGCTAGGGACACAGCACAAAGGCCAGCGGTTGCCAGGGGTTTGTGGGGAGGGATGGATGAGTAGCCGGCAAGCAAGATTTCTTAGCGCAGGGAAGCTACTCTGTATGATCTCTGATGATGGAGACACGTCGTCATACATTTGTCCAAACGCCTGGAACGTACACCACCGAGAGCGAACCCTCACGCAGGCTGCGGACTTTGGGTGACAGTGACGTGTCAGTGTAGGCTCGTTAATTGTACAAACACACCGTCTGGTGGGCGTGTGGGTAGTTTTGGGGGGGCTGTGTTTGTGGAGGCGGGGGGTAAATGGAAACTCTC